>NC_065513.1:15114823-15414823 GCF_006386435.1 Epinephelus moara
TTAAAGTTGGGGGACTGTGTGAAGAAATGGTTATAATTCCTACACGGTTCATACTACATTTTTGAAAAAAGCCTTAAATGAAAGCTGAGAGTCTGCACTTTAAGCAGGTATTCATTGTTTCATTTAAAACCCATTGTGGTGGTGTACAGAGCCAAAATGACGACAACTGTATCATTGTCCAAATAATTATGGACCTGACTGTATTTGATCTTGTTTTGCTGTTGTTAACACAATCCCCTATGACTCCAATTCATCAAGAATGTTCGCCTTTTTGGATTCCTCAAGAAAAACAGCTTACTTCATGAATTCAACGTAACACGGGGTGAGCAACTGATATACAAATGATCATTTCAGAGGTGAAGTTTTCCTTTCAATCAAATTTTTGCCATGTCTCCCTTTAATAAAATACAACTGAATGTAAACGAGGGCCAAGTTCCCTCTACTAAAGCACCATATTTTGAAATGTGAAAACACTAATTTAGCCATCACCCTCCCCCTAGATTAGAGTCTTCTATTATCACCTTTTAAAATCCAGTGTAAGGGAGGCGTGTAGAAACAAGTCAACTATCTATTGCCCAAACTCATTCTTCTAATTAGCACATTTCAAATTGAGTGTATAATTAAATTTATTATTCACATCAGTGTAACACCTCCTTCTGCCAATATGAAAAGAGCAAGGAAAACTGACTGGTTGGTCACTGACAAATGAAGCACAGCATGTTTTTGTCTAGCCTTCTCTTCAACACAAACACACAGAAAACACGCACACACACACAATGACAGCAGCTCTTGGGTATTGTCAGCTTTGTGCCATCAATCTGCTGCTGTTCAGTATTTGACTCAACAGAAACAAAGCCTGTGTCTTATCTACATGCAGCAGGCAGGAGGTCGTTTACTTTTATTCTGTTTAGCAAGCAGCAGGGTAAACAGTTGACCTGGTTTACATTGGTCCTTACGTTTCTTGTGAAGCCCGGCAGGCAGCTGCTGTCTCTCCTCAAAGTGTGGGCCTGGGAGCATCTTCAGCACCTCTTCGATGCTACGCCACCCGGGCCTGGCCAAGACCTGGGTCAGGCGGATGCTTAGTGGCGCGTAGCCACTGTACACATAGGAGATGTCGTTTGGGTTCTGAGGGAACCAAAAGACACACAGTAAGAAAGGTCAAAGTCATCCTCAAAGTGCATGGGTTTAATCCTCAAAGTCCTTTATTTAATGAGTCTCGTACCTGTTCATTGGCATCCTCCATCCACAGCTTGAGGGTTTTTCTGATGGTGGGGTAGTTGTTCCTTGAGCTTGTCTGTAGCTTCAAAAGACCCCCCTTCTCCAGGTTGTTCAGTGTTAGAATGTGTTCATAACCATAGGTCTTCACAAAAGACAAAAAAAGAAGGCATTATTAAAAAAGTCAGGCACCAACAATTTTAAATATTCATTTGACCCTTAGAGACCCACCATAGACCCATTTTTGTTTTTTTAGGGGGGGCAGGGGATCTTTAGGGGGAGAAACAGGTCAACGGTATATGCCACATAGAAGTGGTACACATCATCTGAAAGCTGTGTAAAGTTCTTCTGGTCACAAAACTGTGGTAAACATTGTGTATTGGTTAGGTGCGTCAGGGGTGTCTAAGGGCTTAGAGCATTATGATGGACGTATATAATGGCCATTCCCATGTTTCCCATTATGTCTCAGTGTTTGGGTTGATACCATTTAATACCACACTTCTTCAGATTTGGTGCAAAATTTTTGACCACTTGGGAATGGAAAAAAATGGTCAGAAATCCCTCCAAAATACCACATAAGATACATATACCCCAAGAACTTGAGGAACACCTTAGAAAAATTCATGCTGTGATTTTGTATCAGAAACTTTTGACATTTGGAGATTTCTGTAAGAACTGCACTTTTCTGCCATTGGGTGGTGAGTGTTTCTGTTCTGGAAATTGCTCAGAAATCCTCCTTACTGTCAATATACCTATGAAAGCCATACATCCTCTGAATGCCAGAGGTCTCTAGTTTTGTGATTGTAAAGTTTCATGCGGCAGTTCACGAGTCTCAACTTTCCAGTCATGTGTGATTTATGCAATTCCAAGGCTGTTTATCAACCCCTGTATGCAAAAACACTCAAATACACAATTTTTAATATAATATAGGTGAAAATAACACATTTATAGTGTGTGTGCACAAATCTGCATGTGATTAGCATAAAGTGGGCATGTCTGTAAAGGGGAGACCTTTTGGTATCTACAGAATCTTTTTTCATTCAGTTAACTTGGGGTGAGAGGTCAAGGGACCCCTTTGAAAATGCCACATTTTCCCAACACCAAAATTTAGCCTAACATTTGGCCTTTAGCCTAACCTTTTCACAACCAGCTAGCATGTCATGGTTAGTTAGTAACAACTGATGCCTTTGGTTGTCTAGTTTACCATGACATCACTACCTGAGCTTAAAAATGTGCCATAGCCTCTTTAAAGATGATTATGTTGGCTGAGATTGCCAGAGGTCACACAGTTCTCTTAGGGTTTGTAAAACAACTGGAAAAAAGCCTACGCACTACAGTGTAATTCACCACTATTTTTTGTTGATGCTGCAGGAATGTGTGTGCACAGAGGCGCAGTTAAGATACCACCACTTGACTTTACCTGGAGAATCTCCCTCTTGTAGTAGTCGAACACCTTCTGCTTGAGACCATTGTTGCAGACTGACTGCATACACACCAGGCGCAGAATCTTGATCAGTGGATCCTTTTGGGCAATGCAGTCCTCTATATATGTGTTCACCTGGATAGCAAAATAACATTCATCAGAACTAAAGTGCACCAATAAATGCGGTTTATAAATCACGTTAGCAAAACTTCTCATTGTATAAATTCTCATTTAAAATCAGTGCCAGATACAAAACATGAAGAGTAAATGCAATAAGTCATTTCCTATTATTTTGAGGATTTCAGTTAACTGCGGTAAAATGATATGAAACCACAGTGTATCTCTGTACATACTGAAAGACTGTTTTATGACAGATTAGCTTTGGAAAAACAGTGCGTAGATAGGCAAAATATACCTTGTCTGTGTCGACTCCGGTCATAAACTCCTGTTCCACTGTTAGATTATCAAAGAAGGCCTCAGATGCTGAAACAAGAGACATGAGTTAGATTTAATCACACTATAAAAAGCCTATATGACACACTGAATGTACAGTGAAGTATAAACAGGGAAATACAGAATTCTACAGTCCTCAAAACAAGAAGAAATTTTCATAATGATATTCCAAAACAACCAAAACATTTTTTAATATAAAGCAGTTTAAGGGGGAAAGAAAGGGCTTATTTACTTGTAATGTCCTTGATCAGCTCTGCTATAGAAGTGTGGTTGGCCAGTGAGCTCCGAGCTGCCTGCATGTGAGGCAACTGAGACACAAACTGCTTTATCTCTCCCACTGTTTTAGCATTATGGCGCTCCTGAAAGACAAACAACATATATTCATATATCACTTTATTTGCTACGCTGTTAATCTGTCTGATGGTGCAGCTCAGAAAAACAGCATTTAAATAACAGAATCCAATTCATTTACCACAAAAGGTCAATCACACAGCACGTCAGCAGGTGAAATAGGATGTAAAACAGGTTTGGACGTGGCATCAAAATGGACCAAAAACAAGATTAGGAAGCTGTTGATCTTTATCTAATTATGTTTGTAGTCAAAACAGTTTAACCCTTCTTCAGTTTTTTTCTATAAAATACAATTCCCACAAACACACAAGGATCTATTTTAGTTCTGTGTCTATCTGCACAAATTCGCTTCAGACAATGACAAAATACACAATAATTGTATTCCCGGAAACCTTTCTAATAGAAAGCGCCTTTCCCTAAATGAGTAAAGAGCCTGCTCATGCTTGCTGCTATCTGATGGTGCATCAAAGGTATAAACAGTCTCTACTAATGCAGTTTGTATTACAATCAATATACCTGTGCTGATAGTATGTTTGGCCTTGTTAAGCAGTCTCCTCGTACAATTAGTACTTTATCTTATCTCTGGGTGATTGTCATCACTTCCCTCACCTCATGGATTTCTGTTATGACCTTTGTGGTAAAATGCCAGAGACTGTAATCACATTAGATCAGCTGATATGTCTAGAGATGATCCAACATAGCTTTCTGGAAGCATTAGGCATTGAAACTACATTGTTGTAACAAACATTACACTATAAATATTTCAGAGCAGGTAAATATGCTAGAGCAACAAAGATGATGCAAGACCAACCTCAAAGGCTGCTGAAATTATTTTGGCCTTCTTGCTGAGCGCTGCTCCGACAGCGTTGAAATTTTTGTCCCGTATTTCTGCGTACAGCTCCTCTGCCGAGTTGAGCTGTAACTTCTTGGGCTCTGTGGGTAAATCTTTACTCGCCTCGCCCTGCTTCTTCTGCGCAAACTTCTCAGGAGGTAACTTGACATAACCTGCGAGTCAGAGATAGTAAGGACAGGGACCGGCAATTTTAAAAAAGAGGAGCGGACATTCAAAAACACAAATACATGAAGGGCTGTACCTAATGTCATTTTTTTAAAATCTGAAGCTCCAAATGTTTATCATATTTTATGAAGTCATCACCCTAAAAAATGAAATAAAAACCCTTGAAAAAAATCCTTCATTTCAATTAAGTGATACATCAAATTAATTGAGTGGGTCTTTTTTAAATTAAATCAACATTTTGTAATGAATACATGTAATTTATACAATGCAATCTAATAGTGATTGCTGCTAGACCATGCCACTAAAACAGGTGCATACTTCACTTTGTGTTCAGCAAGTGGAAGAGCAATTTTCTGACTGCTGTGAAACTGTTGTTTTGTAAGATAACAAATAAAGATTGAAGCAAAATATCTAGTTAGATAAAAGCACGCTGTGAATCTTGGAAATGATTACATCCTTTTTTTTTTTTAATTGACTTTTGGACTTCACAACGCTCTGGTAATTATTGGGAACGTTTGGATCACACAAGTCTGAAACAGCTATATGCAGCCACCACTGGAGTCCAATTCTACAATTATTATTGTACTAACAATATTATTTTTAACCTAATCTTTGCCTGCAGTTGTGCAGAAATGCCAGGTTTAAACAGCATGATTTAGATTTCAGATGTCAATGTTATGAAGAAAGCTTCAAACTATTTGGTACAGCCCTAAATATATGCAGACTGAAGATAATTGCAACAGTGCATTCACATCAGGCTTCATTCAAACATAATGAGAAGAAGTCAAAAATGGTTTATTCTGACCGTTAGTGATTCCATAGATCTCGTCAATGAGGCCCTCGTATGTGAGCTGTGTGGCCAGGGGGGTGAGCAGGTCGACATTACGGTCCAGGAGGAGCAGCGTATCGAACACGGGCAGGATCTGATTCTGACTGCCAGCAAACTCCCTCTTCATCCTCAGCATCATGTTGGCAACATGCTGAGAACAAGCAGAGAATTTACTTCTCAAACAAACTCACTCACACAGCTGCTGCTGAGCCTGTCCATTAGCAGTTAGCAGTTTTAATATAATACTATAATAGATCATCAGTTTTCTCACCCGTGCACATTCTCCTTTCCCATATATCTGTGGAATGGTACCATACAGTGCCTGTAAGGTCATGAGGCCTTTGGCTGTGTGGTAAAGGCTTGTTTGGTCATTTTCTAAGTAGCACTCCTGGAAGAGACAAGAGGAAGGAAAAACACATCATGACAGTTAGAAATATACCGCAGCTATAAATCTGGATGAGGTGTGAAATTCTTAATAATTAGTTCAAGAGAGCTTATACATTTCAACTGATGCTGGGATGATTGATTTGAAATCTAATCTTCCCCTCATAACAACACATAGATCCAGCACAGTGCATGATATATATCTGGGATGTACAATTTGAACACACCCTGAAAGCACTTTCATACTCCATGGAGAGCAGGTCGCCATCATAGGGGATCAGGTCCAGGATGTACTCATCAATGTTGATGAAAGAGGCCAACACGCCCTGCTCCTTCAGCCGCTGTTCACACAGCAGGCTCCGCCGAGGCACAAACAAAATGTGGAAGTCTCTGGACGAATGCAGCTTGTCCTCACTGCAGGCACACAGTCCAGGACAAAAGTGTTAAATTCTGTGTGGACAGCTTTGCAAAGAATTGAAAATACCTGTCTGATGTGAAAATGCCTTTATCACCCTTTAAATTGTGGGGCTTTACATGAGACACAGACCTGAATACATTCTCAGCAATGATGTCCATGAGCTCCAGTCTGGGACGAACAAAGAAGATGATATTTTTGACGTCAGCAGAGGGGAGCCTGCCACTCTTGAGGGTGAACATCTTTTCCACTTCATGTTCCTGAAAAACACAGTATAAACATGAATGTGTTTAATCTGAATGATCAAGAAAACCCTCAGCTATATTACATATGTGGTACATTCCTGGGACATTATCTAGGTCTCTTGGTTTGTTTTACAGTACAGAAACTGTGCAAAGAAGGAAAGCACTTACCTTCAGTAGGGAGTACTGAGCTATCAATCCAAAAGGTCCGGTCAGATACTCATCCCAAACTATGGCCTAAAGAGCAAAAGCATATAAAATTATGTATCCTATCAGTGACAAAGCCTGAAGGATCATCTGTATGCGGAACTGTCTGCTGTCAGTGTTACAGATGATTTAGCTATTAGCTAATGGTTCAAATTATAGATTGATAAGCAGCCACCCTAAAGGAGAAATACAGCTCAAATGCACAGACCTGTAGCTACATTATCAGATGTAGTATTTAAATTATATTCATAATCACAACATAACTGCATCTGAACATACCCTGCATGTATTTTAAAAGATGTGACACTGACAGCTCCACCAGACTAGCTTAACTGTCAGAAGCATAACGTTATAACTGTCCCTGTTTCGGCCATGTTTACATGTTTGTGTGTTCATTACCTTGCTTCCCGCACATTTGTCCAAAAACTCTCGAAGCTCTTTTCGTGCTGCTTCTCTTAATATGTTTAAATTGACTCTACCGTACGAGAGGTGGGCAGCCATGACTCTTTATCAGCAACACAACAGATCAGGTGACAACAGCGGCGAGACTCAGTCACGTGACCAAAGAAGCTACAATACCAAGATAGTTCACGTCAAGTAAAACGAATAAAACTCCAAAAGCTAATTCCTTCCACCCTAGTTGAACTTCTAGTCTGTTAAATTGTAATGAATAACGGTATAGCTAACGGGTTAGCTATCTTTCATTAGCTTGCAGGGGCGAATTCGTCTCACGCGTGCGTATTTGGGTGCTCGTTAAACAACTAAAATAAAGACAGTTGTATTAGTTATTATCTATATTATCTGTAAATAATACGTCTGTCGGTAGATAATACTGCTATCGGTAGTTTGAAAATATCTTTCTGCGTTATCTACATGTATCAGAGTACTTTCCCAATTTGAGTATTCATGTGAGACGCGAACACGGAAGTACGAGGGGAGTATCCTCTTGTTTCGCCTGCAGTCTTTTCCTGTGTGTGGGTGTGGCAAACATACCCTGTAGCCGCTAAAAACTATGCCTACAATGATCTTAATCCAAATTATTGTAAAAGTAAGTGTGTTTCTGTATTTTTAGCACCGATTCCCCCTCATGTTACATAGATATATATTTTATAATAAAGCAAAATGAGCGTTTTTCATGCCTTCTTTGGTGCAATGGGAACTCCATCCTCTAGATGGCGCGATGTCTCCACAGTAAGAATCAGAGCGGGGCTATGCACTTATAATTGAGACACTGATGTTAGATTTTCAGTGGTTTATAGCCTATTTTGGGGAATTAAATAGTTGCTGCTAAACAATATATTTACCCAACTCATGTCACTAGAGGGGAAGTGCCAGTAATTTTATCATGTGTAGGAAATATAACAGTAATTCAATATAAGTGTGTTTGCTGCCAAATAGTAGGATATATTTTAGGATAGCCTATAAAAATAAAATAGAAAAATTAAAGATAGACTTAATTCTATTGAAAGCCCTTGCATTCAAATGGTGATGAAACTTTGAACACTTTGATACCGTGTTGTAATGTTAAAATAACATAACAAATAACAAATCATCATAACCAATGCATAACCTTATAAAATATGACTCAATGGGGCTGCGTGGAGGATGAGACAAATTTAGACACTGTTAAAGAGACAATCGAATCAGGTGATGACTGTCCACTTAAGCATCAGTGTTATCACTTCAGATCCAGGGGTTTCCTTCCCAGGGTACCAAGGGCTTTCCATCCTCCACGCAGGGTGGAATACGAGTTCCCACGCATTGTGGAGATCCGCTCTGCCTCCAGCAACAGACTAGGCTACTCCTCCAGGCAGAAATAAAAAAATAAAAGCACGGGTTTCGGTGACAGGCACCATGCGCAATGACTGACTCTGTGGTCGTATCCAGGCGCTGCACAGAAATTTAGTCCGCATCATTCCCTGACAGCTCCCTGCGAGAGAGGAGAGGAGAGGAGAGCAGGGCTGCATTCACAGGTAGGCTGTATGATCTCCTTCGAAGGATTTTTTAAACATTGCTCCCTCGACCTCACATCACTGTGAGGTTATTGCGTTTGGCCAGTGACTCAGTGCGTTAGAATTTCTCATTAACAAGTTGAATGAATGCAGCATTTCATTCACAAGAGAGAGAGAGAGAGAGGGGCTGCAAATGATCTCTTATGAGGGAACAGATTTTATTGCTTGTATTTATTAATTTGATGGAACACGTTTTGTCTTCATGAGCCTGTTACTTACTGAGTCATCTGAATGAAAAAGAAACATTTGTGTGCAGTGCAACTCAGTATTCATGGAGCTGCTGCTAATTAACCTATGTGAGGTACAAATGATGTAAATGAACATTTGATTGATTCCTTTGTTTTAGGGAAAACATGTCTTACTGAAAACATTGCTCTGCAGCAGATTGTATGATACATGCAGAGGTGGTGGTAGAGCTGATTACCTGCTTATTTGTTGCATTGATTTACTACAGCATGCTTTGGTGTTGTGATTATTTACTCAGTTTATTCATGAATGGCCGATGAATATAACTCTTGGTGTGGCTTGGTAGGCTTTGCTGAACCCCCTTTAAGGTGTATTAAAACAAGGCTGCTGGCTGGCTGTACTCCTGCAACATCGTTTTCTTGTTCTAGATCTGACATAAGCAAACAGACCTGGTAAGTCATGTGGGAGATTGTGTGGTTGCGGTCCCTGGGCGTTGCTGCAGGATTTTTAGGAGCGCACACTGGGTCTAGATGTGCCTGCAGACTAGGAGGAAAACATCAGAGATGCCTTCAAATGCTGATGTGGGCAGGGCAGCTCTCAACTCCAGCTGTGCCACAGGACAAGTGAATCAGTCGTCTACTTGTTGTGATGTTATCTCATCCTGCACCCATGGGTCATTACAGTTAGTGGGTCAGAGCAGAGCATGTTGTAAACAGACTTATTGGACCGTTGCTTCTGGTGTTAATATGGAAGGTGGACAGAAAAGAGAAGCTGGGCATCCGCCTCTCAGTTCCACCATCTCCAACTCCTCCTACAGACCTGAAGCATGGGGATTAAATGGGGGAGGGGAGAAAAGACTGAATGAACGGGTCTGAGAGATATCTGCAGCTGCCTCCTCTCACATGAGCAGCCACAGTAGTGATTGGACGACACCCTTCTGCTGGTACCTCTCTCTCTGTATTTTATCTGTCTCTCTGCCAGCCCACTGTTTTCTGTCCAGAGAAATTAGGCAAGGAGAGAAAGGGGGAAAATTGTTTCACAGCACTTGAAACAAAGGAAAACGAGAGATGGAGAGCACGAGGAAACATGGGTGTTAGGGGAAAAGGTGAAAATAGATGGAGGAATGAAGTAAGTGCTCTGCACGCTAACTGCATAATTTAAAGCTGAAGGATACAAGGGCGACTGTACCCATAATCCCATGTCTTCAGCTTGTCTTGCTCTGCTGTCTTTTCAACCATGACTGTTAAGAACCACCCTTGCAAGATGCATCATTTCTGACAAATTGCAACTACATCTAATGATACAAGAGATGATCCGCTGACACTATTACAACTATGACTGCATTCTGCATGAGATTTTAAATTTGGCACAGGTACTACAAACACATAGACTGGTGGACACACACACACAGCTTTTAATCATTCTGATTCTCGTCTTCTGATCTTGCCGTTACCATGGCCACAGTTGGTAAAGGTGCATGACTCTATGTTCCTCTGTGCTCTTCACAATCCATACACGCAGCTTGGAACCCAAATCACACATTATACTCTAAATATTTGTTTCCGTGCTTTGCCTTCGAGCAAATTATTAAAATATGTTTGTGAGAGAGATTATTCTGCCGTTTGTGGCCGAGCTTCAGAAGGGAGTGGCTTCATCTTCAAATTCTCATCAGAGCGGTGGATAAGAATCGATTCACTATCCTCTCTGAAACTGGTGATTAGATCTGCCTAAACACTGTGGCATATTGGAAAAGACAGTTGTAATTAATGTGGCCTTTAAGCAAAGTTCCCCCAAGAGGGCAAGGAGTTAAAAATCCAAAACAGAATCGGGCTGTGGTCGAATCACCAGCCTCTCTATATGCAATGCTTCTGTCCACTACCATTTATAATCTCCGACACATTTAGCTGATTAGAATCGCCTCTGTGTATAGCTGCAGTGATGCTCTCTTGCCCCAGAGACTCAGAGTGACGTCTAAATAAATGCATTTAAAGTCACATAGCCAAGCTTCTCAACACGGTTTTTTGTCTCAGAAGTTGGGCCAAAGCTTATTCTTATTGTTACATCCTTTCCAGACTAGAACATGCTCTTATTTGCCAACAGAGATCTGCTAAAAGCACCCGGGGGCATTGTACCTGCTAGTTTGCTGGTAGGACAAGAGGGAGGGTCAGATATCCAGCAGCTGAACCGTGCCAGACCTTTCAAAGCAGAGCAACAAAGACACAGATTCATGGATGAATAGGAGATCTGACTTGTTTCTTTATATGTAAGGAACCATATCTCAGCAGACCACCAGCTGCAGGTCAGTTCTGGTTAGTAGCAAGTAAGACACATAGTGTCATTACAACAGACCTGTACCGCGTTGATTTAATGCCCCTGTCTGGTGGTACTTGTTTCCCCGAGATAAGATGGGAGGAAATTGAAGGAGCATGACTGGCCAATGCATCATCAGACAGTTCTCAAAGTCCCACCTCTTACCTCTGGGGCATACTGGGATGAATCACCATCAGCCAAGCAAATTTGAGACTTACTGCAGGCTCTTGCAGTTAATTGAGTGCTCCATGTCCGATAACCGTTTACTTCTGTAGTTCTAAAATAAGGCCTGGACAAAAGAAGTCTCTGAATTACATCAAAATGTCTGAGAAAATGTGGGTCAGCAGACTCTTTTTCTGCTTCATTTGAGGATGATTACTGGAAAATGAGACGTATAGGATATGGATGCTATTTCGGTATGTTGATTTAAGAATGAAAAACACAGCGCCCACCCCTTCGAGGTGTTGGACATGGCCAACAGTGATAGCAGGATGACAGCACGGTAGCTTGTTGGTCACTGGATGGTCTTTCCTGTTTGTTCTCCAGCGATGCGGGACCTGGAGCCATGCCTGCCTAGAGTGCGTATTTGAAACATTGCTAGCTCTCACATTTGAGGGGTGAAGAGCCCTCACAGGTGGTTCCACAGATGGTCCCTGTCAGCGCCACTGTCTGTCTGAAAACATGGATAATTTGTCGACACCTCAGACCTAAAAGACCAACAACCATCCTTGTTTCCCAAAATAGAGTTGAATTATGTTCTCAATCTGTCCGAAGCTCTGTGATCTCTTTCTCCTTGAATCCACTGTTAAGTACATGATGTCTGAGATACTGTCCAAGTACATAAAGTGTGCACTAATGCCTTAAAGAGGGGACTTTTACATAGAGTGAAAAGCAATGGTGGGTGGGAGTTGTAAATAATTAAGAAATGCTGAGTGATGTTTTCCTCCTGCAGCGGAGAGTTTCTTGGTGCAGTGCTTTACAATCCTGCCCAGGTCCAGGCCTCAGTGTGTTGCTATGCTGGCAGCTCACAGTCCCTTTATGGGGGATGGATGGAGTTGTGCCATGCAACTGGGAGTGGGTGGCTACCTCGTGTTTATTTGGTCCTTCCTACCCTGTCTCCCCACTCGCCCTGCATGCCTGGTGTGTGAGCATTAGACATCAGCAGCTGAATACTGAAAAGAGTTACTTTATAAGACCAAATATTAAAAAAAAACTGTGACAATCCATTTACCAGAAAGTCAATTATTGCTCATAACGCAACCCAGTCGTCAGAATAAATGTTGGCATTGTCCGTTTTGGCAAACCATGGATATGTTTCATATGTAGAAGATATGTTGAAACTTTGCCCTTCAGTTTTCAATTTTATGTTGTGAGAATGCTGTGGTTAATGTGTGGTTAGGTTTGGGCACAATAACCACTTGGTTAGGTTTAGGAAAACATCATGTTTTGGCTTAAAATACCCTCATTTGTTGCTACAAACACGGCCGGTCATGTCCCAAACGTTCATTACAATATACCACCTTTAATCGCTACACATATGATTGGACATGTCTTGAACTGCTGCAAAAAACAACTGCTTTTGTCACTACACATGGCTGAACATGTTCTGAACTGTCATTAAAAGTTATCTGCTTTTGTCGCTACAAACACAGCTGGACTTGTCCTAAACTGTCGTTAAAAATCACTTTTTGGGCGTCGGCGGCTTAGTGGATAGAGCAGGCGCCCCATGTAAAAGGCTGTTGCCGCAGTGGCCTGGGTTCGATTCCAACTTGTGGCCCTTTGCTGCATGTCATTCCCTCTCTTTTGTCGCTACACAGGATGGACATGTCTCAAACCGTTATTAAAATCACCCACTTTTGTCATTACAAGCACAGATGGACATGTCCCAAACTCTTATTACAAAATACCTGCTTATATCACTACACATACGGTTGGACATGTCCCTAACTGTTGGTAAAAATCACCAGCTTTAGTTGGTTTTCAAACAGTAGTCTGCTGCTGTCTGCTCCTTGGCAGCCGTCTCATACATATGTAATGTACAGTATAACAAATCCATGGTTTGCAGACGTACAATAAGCAGTTTTTTTCAGGCATCTGGGCTGCAAAACCCTTTAGATTTGGTGTACTCCAATCATCTAGTATGCTACTTGTATTTATGGCCTGGTCAGCTGTGTGGTGGTGCCAGTTATAAGATTGCACATTTTATTGTGTAGAAAAACTGTCTGCGCAGACCTTGAATTTCTTCTTGACATTAGAGCCACCTACCACCAGCCCACATGTGTCACCACAAAGTGTGAAGGAGCAGCTGGTTGTACTTTTTGATGACATGTAGCCTACGTGTGAGTCAAGGTATTGTCAACTCGTTCATGTTTTTTTTTTTTTTTTTTTTTTACACTTCAGTGAAGGTCTAAAGATGACTCATAACTCAACAATAACATAGCAGTACTCATTAGTGGGCTTTACAGTCGTTTTCCATGAGTAGATGTAAGTTTGTTTTACATCTCTTTTGGTATTCAGTTCTCAATCATACAAGTCTTGTGCTTAGAATTATGAATAAGATGTTGCTTTCTAAGTTGAGATAGCAGCGTGGTTGGGAATGATGTTTATCTTGATTTAATATTGCCTTCTGTCTATCCCAAAGAATTTTATATTGGTAAATTTGACTTCAGATTCTCTCTCAATTAAATCTGTATTTATAGATGTGAGTGAATAAAAGATTTAAAAGAGAGAAAAAAATTTTTTTGTAGTCCTTCCTTCCCAAGTCAGTCCCAGATCACCACAGGACTTGTATCGAAACTGTAGACCAGCCAAGATTCTCCTGTCTGAGGATCTCAGGCTGTGTTCTGTTTCATAATACATAAAACTATCTGAGTTACCGCCAAGCCAGATGGTAGAGGAAGAAAAATTAGGATGCAATGAAATATGTTATTTTCCTTCTCTTCTTTAACCCATCTATTTTTTGCAGCTTTTACCATCTAAGATGGAAATATATGTACTGTATTTTTAAATCATTGGCAGTATAATATACAGAGAAGACACAGTATCACATTCATTTTATACCAAACATTCATGCTTCACAATAATTATTTTTTGGAAAGATGAATTCTTTTAGCATTGCATTGATTTCACGTGATAAATTATGCATATAAAGTCACACAAGGAGGTAGAAGCCAAGTAATGGCCAAGCTTAAAAAATGGTAGAGCTGAGCGAGTTTCTTGCAGCAAAAAAAAAAAATGTTTCTAGGTTGCAGTCGGGTCTTAAATAGAAAAAAGCAGTGTGTTACAGCTGATAAAACATTAATGGTCACAGCAAACTAAAAAAAATGTGTATGGTGTCACCAGGATCATTAAATCGTTGGTAGGGTGGATATGCTATGCTGACATGAATATCAGCTCTGACCTCTATTTAGCACCAGCTCCTCGGAAAAGGTTTTGGAGAAAAGTGCTGATCTAGGCCCACAGGGACTCTGCATTGGTTTGATGGTGAGGGTTGTTGGTGAATGATTTGGTTGCAGCTACTACAGTGAGGCTTTAGGGCGACATCCATTATACCTAAATAAGTTTTAGCCCAAGGCATGGAAATACGAATTGGAGGCCTGATGAAAGATAAATTAAAGTGAAACCAATTGTGGGGCTTTGCATTGATCTCTGATTCTCATTAACCCATTTAAGAAATGTCCTTCTTGGAGGATAGCGAGGGAATTGTTGACCTGGAATTCAAGTGCAGTACCAAGTCTTGTTTCAGTGTCAGTACAATCAATACATTTACAAATAGGACACCAAGCAGGGTGTAAAACAATAGTTAAATATGTTATTAAAAAAGGTGAAGTCAACAAAGCCACACTCATTTCATTAAGGGACTGCCCTTCAAGCGCTGAATGCAGTAATAATTGCTTTTAAGGCTGCATTCAACTATTAAAACATTGCTTTTATGCATTGTTTTTGCTGATCTCAGTACAAAGGAGATGACTCTCTTCCCTCTACCCCCCCTGCCCTGAAGCTCTCAGTGCTGTATCCATTATGATCCATGTTGGATCAATCCATCAATGTCCTGCTGCCTCGTTGTCACTCTCCCTGCTTTCCTCAGCTCTTCTTTCCACAGGGAAGTACCAAAATATTGAAAAAAATGATGGGCTGTTGGCCATAACAAGGCACTATTATTCGAGTCTACTCCTTTTTCTAGCCATATGTTCTGCAGTAATGAGTCATACACCTGCTATTGAAAGTCACATAACATTAATCTGTGCACAACACTTAAAGCTAGTTACTCATGCTGTGCATTTAAGTATCCAAGAAGAATGCATGGCTGTGTTTCTAAAAATGGATGTTAAATGTGTAGGGTGTGCTGCAGGAGTTGCGTATGCATACATCCCCTGAAGATGTACAGATGCAGATTTGTATTGACTATCCTCTCAGGCCCTGAGGAGGAGACACGGGTTTCTATATTGGTCCTCTCCACCCCCATATGAAACTCTACTCAGGAGAGATCCTGCTGAGTGGATGACTTATGATGATCGGGCAGATGACTAGCTTGAGTCGATGCTCTCCCTCCGGTCTTTTCCTGTTGTCATCTCACACATGATCTGATACTATTGGTATATTGGTGTATTTGTAGACACTGTTGTGCGGTCGCCTGCACAGTTCCTGGCACCACTTTCCACCACCGCCACGTCTGAAAGCATCGTCACATCGTGGAGGCTTGGTGACATTTTAAGAGAGAAAAACAGGAAAATATCTGCTGCTCCCCAGAGAAGATCCACCACCTGACTGAGTCATCTGATATGGGAGGAAAACACGTACAAGATGACTGTGGCACCAAGTCACAGATGACGCAGATTAGTTGCATTTATAACCTCTAGAGCATAGAGAATGACACTCTGAGGGCCACAGTGACGTCATAACTGCAGAGTAACAAGGCTCAGTATGACATTTTGGTCACGACAGTCCATTATAATTGGCCTCAGATGCATTTCTGAATATGTGCAGTCAGAGATGGAAACCCTCCCTGACTGCACGGTAGGTGAAACCAAGCTGCACTTTTCTATGTTTGAAGCATCAAAGCCTGTAGTGACAGGTCTTTATGAGAAAAGTGTGTACATGATCCTTCAGACCATCTCCTGCATGTTAATTGGACTGTCACCTCGGCAAAGAGTCCACTTCTGTGATGCAGTAACATCTCTCCCCAGCGCCACAGAGCTGACTTGTCTGAGTCAGTGATTACCCTGCCCAAGCCTGACTGCCCATCCTCCCATCTGTCTCTCTCCATCCACCTCTCCAGGACAATCATGTTAGACAAAAGTGGGATAATTCATTTTGGCAAGTGAAGGAGGGCCACGCTTGAGAGACTCGCTGTATATGATATATGCTGTACAGTACAGAGAGATGTCTGAGCCGTCAGACTGCTGCTGAGACGTGGAAAACGACAAATGCTCCCTGAAGACCTTGTTGCCACTGTTGGCTGGATGCAGCAGCATCAGAGGGAAAAGCCCACACCCAGAGTGTCTATTGATAGCACAGCGAATTTGTTGTTATTCTGTGAATCCCGCAGGCAGTGCAGCAACAGATTAGAGCTCAAAAGGTATGTAGCCTGACGTTACGCAGCATAATATGAGCAGCTGAATGAGGGAGACAGAGGCGCACCCCTCCCTTTCACTCCCTTTCACTTATCCAAGCTTCTATAGTGCTGGAGTTTAACTGCTGTGAAAAGCTAAAGACAAGTGAAATTGATTGATTTTCCTTTTAGCCTTATCATTATGCATTCCTTACTATATTGCTTCAATACAGTACCTGCACTCTCCTCATCCTGCACCATCATAACTCTTGACATTTGAGGCTTCAGAGAGGCTTTCAGATCCTCTTGTTGCTCCTTTTTTTGTCGGAGCCTGCTGGTCTTCTCTGACTGCTGGTACTTCCCCTCAGGACATACACTGCTGTGTGCTCCGGCCTGTGGCTGCTGCAGCATCACTCTATGTATTGTCTGGCAGAGGCTTGAAGCAGCCCCAAGTCAATTGCACGGCCCCCCCCCCACACACACACACAAACACACACACGCACATACACACACTGAGTAGACTTTGCCCACAGCCACTCGCCTCTGATTTCTGTTGACATCTTTGTATCGTCTTTACCATGTCACTCTGAGATTCAATTACAATTACACTGCCAGCGTGTCATATGGATGAGGCCATTGTAGGCAAAACAAAAAGAAAAAAAGAAACAGCTGACAATTCACTGTTTCCCCCGTCATCATTAGCACTGGGCTGTGTTCTCAGCCTGCATCATGCACACAAACCACTGCAAAGGCTTATCTCCTGTCATCGCGTGCTTCAAATACTTCGATGACACAGCCGTCCTGCAAACAATCCAGTCCCCATTTCACCGCACGGAGTGACAGTCACTTCCCGTCAGATCTTACAAACACCTGACCACACACCCAGTCCCACCAGCATCCCCTGAAAAACACTAAAAGCGGTTGAGCACTGTAAATACACGTACATCACTTTGGATGAAAACCTCAGCTTCAACCAACATGCCATGAACAATCCCAGTGCTGGAGACAAAGACTCTTAGTCATCCTTGTCAGTACACACTCACCTCCTCCTCCTCCTGTATCGTAGCATAATCGAGCCACTCCTGCTATATGGAACCATCTGTTTCTTTGATATGTGTGGAGTCGCAGACTGGAAGACACTTCACCATCCACTTTGGCATCATTTCACTCTGGTGATATACAGGAGGACTTGCTTTGTTGTCTTTGCAATACTCACACTAAGCAACTCCACCTCCTGTGAAAACCAAGCATAGTTTAAGCTTGTATTTAACAGATTCTATGTGTTTGTGTTATGCAGTGTTGCAATGTTTTCTTGTGTCCATTTATTTGCTTAAATATGTCTTTGGAAAGAATTTGATAAAGCATGCTTGGCAGGAGATCATACTGATTAGGCTGTACATTTGGCACCAGGAAATGTGCTTACGTTACCACTGGTAGCTTATATTTTGTTGCTATTTCAGGCTTGAAAGGATAGTTTGGATTTTTGTTTTTTAATTTAAGTAGGTTGTCCATAGTCAGTGTATTACCAACAGTAGATGGCGGTCAGCACAACCCCAGTTTGGAGAAGCAGGCAGGAGTAACGCCACAGAAGCAAAGCAATATACTGCTGTAGATGGGGGCAGCAGCAAAATGTATTTTAGCCACCATTAAAAATTAATACCCGTTTAAGTATACGCTATATTTAGATTATCTTTACCGCTTTACCTTCCCTTCAGGCAGCCCTTTCTGACAGGGAACTGAAGCCATTATATGCTCTCTTCAAAGCCACCAGACCCCTTTGACAGAAACGGTAATTTTACCTTGCAGAACACTGGAGCTGCTGGTCTACCACTGCCTCGATAGGTTAGTTAGTGTTATTGTGTGAGTTAGTGAATCCGAACTAACCATTTTAAACACCAAAGTCACACAATTACACAAACAGACTAACTGGTTGAGGCAGTGGTAGACCAGCAGCTTCAGTGTTCTGAAAGGTAAAGTTGTCGTTTTTGTCAAAGGAGTCTGGTGGCTTTGAAGAGAGCATAGATAACAGGTTCAGTTCCCCATTGGAAATGACTGTTTGATGGCAAGGCAAAGTGGTGAAAATATTCCAAATATAGCTACACTTAAACTTATATTGATTTTTTTTTAGGTGTCTAAAATGCATTTTGCTGCTGCCTCCGTCCACAGCATCACGTGGCTTAACTTCCTTCACGGTACTCCTGTCTGCTTCTCCAAACTGTGGGCGTGCCGAACGCAATCTGCTGTAGATAATACACTGAATATGAATTAGTGCCTCATGCAACCCGACTTCAAAAAATCCGAACTGTGTCTTTAATATGTAAACTCATAGGAAACAAGTAGATGAGAGGAATAAGAGATCATTACCTCTCTGGAAACTATGATTGATTGATTTGTTATTTGTTTGGCTTCTGGTCGTCACCACTGTGAGGTGATCATTATCTACCTTTTATTTAGCCCTGCATCACTGTGTAGCAATTAAAGGAAGTGTATCTGGTGACTTGCCAATTTAAGGTCAGCACTGTTGTGGCTCACAAATTTGTGCGCAGTATCCCTTTTGATGAGAGCAGCCCATGGCAGCGGTATAGTCAGTGCTGCATAAGCATGAGATAAGGATAGAGGGGAGCTAAAAGTGTGGACTCAACACACATAACTTGGACACAAGTCAAACTTTTAAGAAATAAATTAATTCCCACCCAAATAAAGAGCCCTTATTAAAGAGCTGGCACCTTTTCATGACACTAGTTTAAGTTTGTTGGACTGTTTCATGCTGAATCCATCTCTGTCTTTCTGTCTGTGCACCTGCAGACTGTGACAGTGCAGCATGACGGACACTGTGATGAGCAGCGGCTCGGATCGCTGGGGGTCCAACGACAGGCAGAGGACCATGCACGCAAGGTAAGCGTGATTGTCAGAACATATTCGTATTGTCAAGCTTCTCTCTGAGTCTACCAACCCTATGCTGTCTCCTTTGTTTCACCTGCATCCCTCTGATGTGTGATCTGTGACACAGTGATAAAGAGCAGTAAGTAGACAAACCCCTACTCCACCTCACTTATCTGCATAATGTGTATGCAGATGTGTAATAGGATATGATTTAGCAGCATAATCTCAGCTGGGGAATATGTTTGGCTTTACAGGGGCAACTGGACCATGCAGCCAGGCCCTGGTCCTGGTCCAGACCTGACAGATGAAGAGAAAGAGATAATAAACAGTGTGATTGCCCGTGCTGAGAAAATGGAGGCCATGGAGCAGGAGAGAATTGGGTGAGAGATCGTAAAACATGCAGCAGTTTCCCTAATATCTACATATATAAAAACAAAATCACCTGTTTAGATTGATGACGTGCATACATTTGGAACTGGGATGATTAACGACAGTATTTTAAATAAGATTTCACCCTGTGCTGCTGCAGGCGCTTGATAAACCGTCTGGACGACATGAAAAAGACTGTGTGTGGGGATGGACAGTCCCGCTGTTTGCTGTGTGGGGAGCAGCTGGGTTCACCTGGGGTCAACTCAGTGGTGTGTGAGGACTGCAAAAAGGTAGGTAATGAGTCAGCCAATTATTAAAAGGCACACAAACCTGCTCCCCTGCTGCAGTTCACACAGAAGTTGAGAGAACACAATAGGTCATGGTCTATGAGCTATGTATTTGTAATTACATTGTGAATGGCGAACAGCTGAAAATCTTTATTTTCTCCTGTCGTGTAGAACATGTGTACCAAGTGTGGCACACAGTGTAGCAGTCGGCCACGTGCTGTGTGGCTATGCAAGATCTGCAGAGAACAGCGAGAGGTGAGTGCTGTACACCAGAACACAGATAAAATAATTAAATTGTCTGTTGGAAAAGCCTGTAACACATTTATGTCTGTTTTTTTTAGGTGTGGAAGAGGTCTGGTGCCTGGTTCTTTAAAGGATTTCCTAAGCATTTCCTGCCATCACCGATGCCATTATCTAAACCAAGTGCGGCAACAAGTGCCCAGGAGCCAGCAGAGCCCAAGGTGCCACCAGCCTCTAAGCCCAGGCAGGAAGTAACTCAACCACAACCACCAGGTAGATTTGCACCTTCAGCCTCAGTCTGCAGTCTTTTTCAGTCATTCAGAATTTTTACATTAGACAACATGGCGGTCCTTATCATAAGTTTTGATTGACCTGAAAGTTTGTTGCTTCAAACAATTGATTGTGTTTATCATTGTGTAGTCTCGCCACCAGACAATCAGAGATCTCCACCTTTAGTTAAGCAAAGCGTCTAAAGACTGACTTGTGAGTCTAATCATTGTGTCTCTCTCAGGTCAGAGCCAGGCTCCTGCTTCTGAGCAGCAAGTTTCAGGTATTCAATTTTTCAGTATCTAGAAATCTTTAAAAAACGATCTGCCAAACTGTCCGAGCTGCTTTTGGGGTTTCCATTTCTCAACAGTGCTGCCTGCTGTTTTTTAAAGTTGAACAGAAATTTGAATTGAAGTAAATAAACAAAATTCTACAGCTATCATGGATACTTTTCCATTTTTCAACATAGGATATTTTCAAAATGGGTTGAAACCATTTTTGCATACTGTATTCTGCATACATCGTTGAACGCGGGGCCCTGTATATTCCCATGAAAGTTGCTCAGTGGCGCAAAAAGCCAAAAGGGCTTGATTTCAATGGCATGAAATTACCCAGGTCTTCTGCATCGTGGGGCTCATAGATCAAGCGCAGTACAGACTTTCGCCAGCCAAGCTACTCACTTCCAGTTTAGCGCTCCACTAACTTGAATGGGATAAAATGATTTACTCGTACGGCTCTTCTAGACTTTTGAAATGTTATCGGCCTGAATGGATCCTTGCAGGGGTTGTGACATTCAAAACAATGTAGCCACTGATTTAAAGACATCTATTTCACAATGTAAGTCCATGGGAAAGTGTTTTGGGGCCAAATGGCATCAAATGATGGACCCAGAAGTTGTAATTCCATGGTTTGGCCACTGTGTAAAATTGGCTTCGAAGCCCGGCACTGTTCCTGGGGGCTAAGCCTCTGGGTGGGCGTTTCCCATGGCAGACTGATGTCTCGTGGCCTGTTGCTCAGAGACGTGCTGTCAATGTCCATGGTGTGCTACTGACAGTAGGACGCCATACTGTATAGACTACAAAGATAAGTACAAGGAGTCCCACTGCTTTTTTTTCTCAACAAGTCTACCATGCATTGGCTATTAGCAATATAGCCTAGCTTGTTATTTAACATGTATTTAATACATGCTGAGTCATTGGTAGCTCCTACACATCAGCTGTCTGCTGTCTCTACAGGAACATAAATCAATTCAAATATGGTCTTGTTGGTAATTACAATTTTGACCAGATAATTAGGCAAGTCAAAACAAACATATGCATACACGTTTACATACATACATAGGCTACATATAAATTTTAATTTCAGTGCCACTTTAAACTATTTTTCAAAGTGCCACCTCTTCAGTCTCACTAGATCAGCATCTGTACACAAATCTTCCTGCAACCCTGCCTCTCATTGCTCTTTTCAAACCTTTTATCTGCTTCCCAAATTTGGCAGTGCCACCCACTGTTGCTGAGGAGGGGGATGAGAGCTCAATTAAGCTGTCGGAAGGTGCATGCTGTGACATGGGATGAGCCTCCAGGTGGTGCTGGCATGATGGGTCACATTGTATCATTTCACACCTTCAGCGTGATTACCTGAGCAATATTATTCTCCCATTAAACAGAGGTTCGAGCAGGCAGGCAAACCATATAGCTGCTGCATGTACAGTAGTTGGCTGCCACAGCTTGTTGTACTGTATGTAGGTCAATGCCTTTGCAACGAAAAAGCTGCAACATCAAAAGTATCCAGAGAGACTAGGGAGTATTACAGATTCCACTGCAGTAGGAGCCTGAAGTGCTGTGATTATGCACGTCTCCCCAATGTATAGTGTGTGTGACTGTGTGTTTACTGTGTTATGCTATTCATGCTTATTTTTAGGACCAGAGCCACAGGGCCGTGCTGGTTACCCACCTGTGGCCCCTAAACCATCCGTTGCGCGCATGGCCACAGGTGGGGTTGGCCCTGAAGAGGCGGGGCAGGACAGCCCAGTGGTGATGAAAAAGATGGTGCCAGTCCAGAGCTCCAGACCACAGCCTGCTGCATCAGCCACCATGGCCCAGCAGGGTGAGAGACATAATCCTTTCCTGAGAGGCAGTAGCAGATCTTTCTATAGGGGATATAAATAGCCACCTAGGGCACCACCAGAGGCGGAGATAATGATAAAATTGGGGTGGGGTGGGGTGTAGGGGAAGCTTGCCCGAATGTGCTAGATCTGCCACTGTTTTCTTATTGTCCTGTCTGAAGAGTCCCAAGCATTAACCAAATATTCCATTCCTAGCGGTGTTATTTTGTGTAGTCTCAGATGTCTGAATGTGGTTCCAGGTTCAGCGGCAGGAGATGGAGGGGCTTACTCCTCCGGTGTGGCTCCTCCAGAGCAGAGAGCGCCTCCTGCAGCAAGAGAGGACAGGAGGCAGCCCGCTGCCTACAGCGCTCCTCCCGCTCGGCAGCAACCTCCCAGAGCCGAGGAGGAGGAGGAGGCAAATGACTATGACTCTGATGAAGCCAGTGAGTACACCATCTGCTCACTCTTCTTGTAGAGTGAGGTAGCTGATGCGTCTAGTTTAATCTCACCTCGTGTACAGTTTGACACGAGTGATTTCTTGTCATTCATTTAAGGTAAATAACATCAGATGGGTGT
Source organism: Epinephelus moara (assembly GCF_006386435.1). Taxonomy (NCBI): domain Eukaryota; kingdom Metazoa; phylum Chordata; class Actinopteri; order Perciformes; family Serranidae; genus Epinephelus; species Epinephelus moara. Next base: position 15,138,146 of record NC_065513.1, read on the forward strand.
TGTTTCTTATAATAAAGCAAACATATTCATCATACAGTATTGGGCGTTGATGACAATTTGGCACCATCTCTGCTCCCCTGAGGGATTCTTAGTCATACTGTGCTGATGCTTGATTTCTGCCTTTTAGTCTGCTGGTAATAATTCATATCTATAAATTGCCCAGTAGTCCCAGCAAACAGGAAGCATCATTCTGGCAGCTTCTATTGAGCTGGGTAGAAAATGACAAATGATAAGCACCATATGTTGTAGAAGCATGATAATCAATATCCGAGGAACCGAAGCAGAGGAAGATGTGAATCACTAAGTCAATAGTGATACATAAGCTATGTGGTCATACTTTTTTTTCATATATCCCACATCCTGTTTTAATGATGAGAATGGTGCCATGCCATTCATGTTCTGCGCCTGCAGCATCAAGCGGCCTTTATTCTCTCTCTGGGGGATTGGGTGTTAATTTATTTTATTGAGGTCCGGGAATATGGAGCTGTGCAAATAATTTGAGATACAACAGGGCTAACAGGATAAAGATTCCCCTTGTGTTTGATCCAATCCCCTGTGTTGGGATGGGAAATGGCAGAAATAGCAGTGGTTTCATGTGCCCGTTCTCCACAGAGATGTGGCGGTATTAACAGTTCGGTCCTGTGGCGTTAACTGGTTTCACTCGCTTGGCTGGTTATAACTTCCTCAGTACTGTTGATTTAAATTTCCTGGTTGTTTCAGCTTAATAAAAGATACATATTGTATGTTCAGTGGAATAATAATTTGAGGTCTGGTCTCCACAAGAGTGCGCCTTGATGTAAAACCATTTAAATCCAAAACAACATCTGATCATTAGATACAGATGGATGAGCTAGTGTTGCTTATTTTTATGGCTTTAAACTCCAAGTTCTGTGGGGAGATCTTTGTGCCTTTGGAGCAGCAAGTTGGTGGTGAATCTCTGCCCAGAAAAGTTACACAGTTAAATGAGAAAAATTAACAAATGACATTTGATCATTTTGTCCCCCAACAGCAATGCTAGGCAATGAAACTCCTCCAAAGAAAATGTGTGTGGGCAGCATTTCAGTCCAGAACCTTATTTTCTGATTTTCTTCCTTTGAGACTTGAGTGTTTATTTGATTCCTTTCATATTATATGCCCCTGCTTTGTAATGAGATTTTTCTGCTGTTTACTTTAAGGTTCATGACGGTTCATCCCAAAATCAAAAATACACATTTTTCCTCTTACCTGTATTGCTATTTATCAGTCTAGATTGATTTTGGTGTGAGCTGCCAAGTATTGGGATATCGGCCATAGAGATGTCTGCTTTCTCTTGTATATAATGCATATCACCGTGCAGAAAGAAGGGTGCATCTACTTATGGACAAGAGGCTCATGCTTGTACCCAGGAAACATTAGCCAGACAGTGATGTCATGTCCCTGGCCAAAAATGGTCGCACTCGGACATCAAAAAGTGCAACATGGTCATGAGATGAACAATCAGATGGGAAAGTTGATTGCATGTCTGATAATGGTCCAGTTTTACGAACCAGGAAATATCGATCATATATTGCTATGAAAAAGGCAAATTCATGTATGTTTGTTTTTTAATACAACATGTTATTATAAACTCAATTGTGTGGTTGTGATCAGACAGCCACACTGTGGTGTCCATAGATGGCTAAAGACTAGTGTCATTCAACGTCCATTTTTTAGGTACAAAAAACAGGTTTATGCCATTAATGGATATCTAAATGTGAATTATATTCCTGTGACATCGTTTTTTGGCCTGTGGTAGTTGTGAGAGCCGCAAGTCTATATTCAAACTGTCTTTGATCGCACATGGGAGATGTAGCCTTCAGGTCTATATGCCAGAAAGTCAGGTGACATAGGATAAAGAGCCACAAAGTCCATGTAGAGAGAGGAGGTTGTAGTGAATGAAGGGATCAAGCACAGGACTTTCCCTCAGGAGAGTCCTGTGTGAGTCACCGTTCATTATTTATTCATGTTAACGTATTTTTTAATGTTGCTAGTACGTCCAGGATGGACGTCCAACTGTTGGTCAGCTTAAATTGCAGACGTCGCCACAATGTTCATTTTGGAACTTTTTTTTTTAACCATAACAGGATGTCTTGATTGGATGTTCAAACAACAGCCATTTAATGTGTCAGTGTTTGCTGGACAAACTTGGACAGCACCAGCTGTAAACATTAATGGCTTCCTTGGCTGAGCTGTAACGTTAGCTAGCTCAGTGGTGCTAGGTGAGCTAGCAGTAGATGCACGTTTCCTTTTGCACAGTGATACAGTCGGCAGGTGTAGTTTGGTAGAAAGAAAATAGTTCCTATATAAAATAGGCCACAACAAGCTCTGTGGATTATCTTGAGTAAGTGGACGTAAGTGCTATCTAGTTCCATTATATTATGATTGATTTCTCCAACACTCGGCAACTCACCCCAAAAACAATCTAAATTTATAAATAGCACTACAGGTAAGAGGAAAATTATGTATTTTTGTGTCTGTGTCTGTCTGTTCTGGGCTGGTACTTATTCTCACTTCAATTCACAAGTTGAATGTTGTTTAATTACAAGAGAAATTTTCCCCGTATTTATACTCTCAATTATTCAAAAACAGACTTGCTGTCTCTCTGTAGTCTAATCTAATGACTGGTCTGGGTCTCTTTCAGCCACTCTGGGCTCTCTAGAGTTCAGTCTGCTCTATGAACAGGAAAGCAACAGCCTCCACTGCTGCATCATCAGAGCAAAGGTACCACTATTCTCCCCATTCTCACACACAAAGGGACAATGACAATCAAGTGGTTTATGTTAAAAAGCTCCTGAATGGCACTTAAGCTTAATTGCTCTGCGCTGTTCATGACGATATGATGGATGTGGTGCTCCATTTCTCCTCAGGGACTGAAGCCCATGGACTCAAATGGACTGGCAGATCCTTATATCAAACTACATCTGCTGCCAGGGGCTAGTAAGGTAAAATACGCACCTCTCCCACATTAAGCTTTTACTTCCTTTAAAAGATGTATTACCTTGACATCCTGCTAAGCACCAAAAAGGGTGGTGATTTTAGACCCCCGTGGTTTGATGACAGGCATTTCTGCTAGCTCAAGTCTGACACCTTGTGGTCTGAATTGACAAAATCATGAATCGGCATGGGGGTGATGTCTACAAATAGATATTGAGACATTTTTAAATTAAGTAAAAGTTGCTGTGAAGGTAAATTGTTAGGATATTGTAATTATACTGTGCTGTAGTGGTGAATGAACATGTTTGAGCTGCATAAACATCTTTTGGTGGGAAGCAGCGCTATGTAGATTCTCCCTGTGATGAAACTGTCAGATGTGTGAGATCTTGAGTTGCAATAACATGCCTCGAGATATTTCAATTCCGTTTTTTGATCTAACCTGCATCTATCAGTCTAACAAGCTGCGCACAAAGACTTTAAGGAACACCCGCAATCCCACATGGAATGAGACGCTCACCTACCACGGCCTGACAGATGAGGACATGCAGCGCAAGACCCTCAGGTGGATACTTCACATCAGAGTCAAACTTTAAATCCCTCTGTTTATGTGTCAAACTTCAAGTGCCCTTGGTTGACTCTTTTAAAAGTGGAACAGATTAATATGATTCATATCCTCTTTGATTTCCTCAGGCTGTCTGTTTGTGATGAGGACAAGTTCGGGCATAATGAGTTTATTGGGGAAACTCGAGTGGCACTGAAGAAACTGAAGATGAACACGAAGAAAAACTTCAACGTGTGTCTCGAGAGAGTCATCCCTGTGAGTGCAAGTCAATTGCATTCAAACAATGCTTTCTTCTCCTCATGTAGATCTCTTATTGACCTGCTGTAATCTCACCCCACCCAACAGACAAAGAGAACTGCAGCAGCGGGGGGAGCCAGAGGCATCTCTCTCTACGAAGATGAGGCAATGCTTTAATTTCCAAGCATGTCTGAACGTGACAGATTCCTCAAGAGTTTCATCCAAATCTTATCATGAGAACTACTGAACTATTTCCCCCTCTCTCTGCTCTGTCTCAGCCAGGGAAAGATGGTGGAGAGGTAGAGGAGCGTGGCCGGATTCTGATCTCACTCATGTACAGCTCCCAGCAGAGCCGTCTCCTTGTGGGTGTTGTGCGCTGCGTTCACTTGGCTGCAATGGATGCTAATGGCTACTCCGACCCATATGTCAAAATGTAGGTAGAGCAGGATGATGCATATGTTTAGATTGTAAATGTGTGCCCCTAGAAATGGTACAAATTTATATTCTATAGTGTCCTATATACAGGGGCTCAAAGTGCTTTACAATATGCAGAAGGAACAAAGGAAGAAAAACAGGCAAATTACAAGAGGGGCAAATACTGCTCGATAAAACCAAGCAATCACATGAATAACAAACAAAAGAGGCAGCACATAGCAACAACTGGTGCGCTAAAAATATGTGTGAGATAAAAACAAGCAGTGCTATGGAGAAAGTGTGCAAAAGGTAAAAATACAACAAAGGAAAGTGACAGGTAGTTAAAGGCAATGCTGGATAATGTTCACAGAGCTTGCATCTCTTATGGCCTCAGGTAGGAATTTTAGGGTTATGAATAAATTGTAGTTTATCAATGGATTGTTTTGGAAGACCAGTGAAGAGAGTGTTACAGTTGCCTAACTTGAAAATAAATGCCTGAACAGGTTTTTTGGCATCTTGTTGGGATAGGAACGGCCATACCTTTGCAGTACTTCTTAAATGAATGAAAGCTGTTTCAGTCATTTTCTTTATGTAGGATTTTAAATTTAAGTCTGGGTCAAGGATAAAGCCCAGGCTCGTGACCTCTGATTTAACCTGTGGGGCCAAGCTCCTAAGTCTGGCAATAACTAACTCAACTCTATTAAATTTTACAGATGTCTGAAACCTGACATGGGGAAGAAGGCCAAGTGCAAAACACAAATCAAAAAGAGGACTTTAAACCCAGAGTTTAACGAGGTTTGTAAGAGAGTTCAAGGTGAAGGGCTGCAATCATTAAAAATTCTGTCATTGTGTTAACATTCTTTGAAACTTGCGTATTAAAGTAAAATGGGAGTGGCTTTGAAAGTGATGAATTAATGTCTGGATCAAATTTCAGGAATTTGGCTATGAAATCAAACACAGTGAGCTGGCCAAGAAGACTTTAGATATCTCTGTGTGGGATTATGATATCGGGAAGTCCAACGACTACATCGGTAAATATCTGACACGTATCATTACCCTGATGAAATAAAAGTCACCTGCTCACCAACGCCTACCTCTCACACGTCACTTCCTTCCTGACAGGTGGGTGTCAGCTGGGTATAACTGCCAAAGGCGAGAGGCTGAAGCACTGGTACGAGTGTCTGAAGAACAAGGACAAGAAGATTGAGCGCTGGCACACCTTGTATAACGATAATCACGTTGCTAGTGATTAACCACTTGCCTCCTCACAGCATGAGCTGACACCTCCCTACTTGGTTTGCATTCATCTCCTAATGCACTTTGTTTTCTATTTTATTGTGTTATCTATTCGTTCACTACCTGACCATCACACAGGCTAACTCACTCCCTTTCCCCTGATGTACTATACTCTGTCCCCTTATTATTAACAATTCCTCTGCCTGTGCTGATACTTTATCTGCCTCTGGGACAAATCATGGCATAAATGAATTAGAGATTTCACTAATATAACCAAGACATCTGTGAACTAACAGCTGCACAAGGACCATCATGCCTGTCAGTGATGTTATATACTATAGTGTGCTGAACTTGACGTGCTAAAGAAAATGAACTGCACTGGCACAGAACTAGAAAAGCAATATGTTATGGCATCCGAGGTCAAAAACCATCGTTTAAAGTCATAAAATCCTCGATCGAGCTTGTGCCTGAAATTTATTAGGCTGTCAGGGTTTTGTTTTTTTTCTCGTGCAATCACGTCATGCTGTAGTGTAACACTTGGAACTGTATAAGCATGCCAAGCCACAGACATAAGAAAACACACAGCTTCGCCTTCAGATACTTCAACTGTGCCCACCTGTCCTGAACATATTGTATATTTCCATGAAGAAATGTTTACATACTGATACATTGCTCAGGTTAGGATAGACATCTGATAGACAGATGATTCATAAGTCAGTGGACCATGAGCTAGATGAATCTCTCATCAGTTGCTGTTAATTTGTGATTTAAAATTATAGCACACCTAGTTAAACGTTAGGAGTTTTATGTATAGTTATTCAAGCTGTGAATTATGATTTGTGGGAAGTATTAACTGTGTGGTTAGAGAAACTGAAACGTGAACAGAATTTATAATTTCTCTGTTTTTATCTTAGTTTCTTGGTGAGGATTGGCAGGATTTGCCTCCTGCTACCTCCACTCTTCTGAAGCTCGTGGTTCGCTCTGACACCTCAGAGGTTTTCTACTGTAGTGTTTACACTGAATGCACATGGTCAGGTCTCTTACAAGTTCCCCCTCGCAAATTTTGGCTGCTCCGCTTATCTAAAGAGAAATGTTGGAACAGGTTATGTCAGCTTTACCTGCATGCACTGACTGTGCTTGTGACTGGCGTGCCTGGGGCAGCCCGCTTTTTACCCCACTGCACCCTTTGCACAAAGCAGGGCCCTCTTACCCCTAAGCCCCGCCCTTAAATCATTCGATGCTTTGTACACTAATCACAGCAAACCAAGGAAAGCACACCTTACAAAGGGGAATGACCTCAAATTTATACAGCTGTTTGCAAGTTATTCCAATGTCAAAACAAACAGGAAAACAAAAAATCCTATGCATGAAATGTCTTGTGGTTCAAGATATATATACTTTGTAAGAAACTAATGCTATTGTAATTCCATTAATGTTTACACTTCTTCCCCATAAACATTCCTGTTAATACTTTATATAAAAGAGGCCATATTCTGCATGACTATGGTGACTATGGTGTAATCTGATTAACGTGGTCCGATAGCATCCACAGGATAGGCTGATAATCAACTGAGCACATCATCAAAAGACTTTGTCCGACACTATCAGTAGCAGATATTGAGATGAATCTCGCTCTTTGAATGACACATTTTTGTACATACACATCCAGATCTCTCCAGTGTCTTGTTCTCTCTGCACAGCCCTCTCTAACCCCCTGTGGCAGTGATTCAAACACCCACCGGTAGCATCACACACTGTCATATGTTGTGCTACTTCTGCTACAGTGATCATCAGATGATGATCAACACAAAAAAATATTATTATTTTTCTGTTTAACAGGCTTCTCTCTGAGCTACACCCATGGTTGTCTCTAGGCTACTTGATTCTGCCGGTTCAGTGGAATGTTTCTCAGTTTATCTGTATTTGTACATAGATAGTGCATGCACTGGAAAAATATGTATGTTTGCAAATAACTTTGCATGTAAAGATTTTGCAGAGAGTTTACACAGATCAATAAAATCTAATGAAAACTGACAAGCATCCTGTGTGTGAGGGCTCGTGATTAGAGTCAAGGTGTGACCGTGATAACCTGCAGACCATCACAGAAGATAAAATCAATGGAAAAGGGAGCTACATTATGAATCTGACAAGTTAGACAACTGTGACTGAATGAAGACAGCAGCTGAAGAGCACAGTCTATAGGGTATAAAGAGGGGTGTATCCTGGTGAAGGCTTGGGTGGCATGGTGTTCATGAAACTATTGTGTGGGTATGCCACCAAACCATATCTCAACTTTGCCACACCTTAACAGGTGTGTGTGACCAACAGTTTGAACAGGTTATGACAGCTCCGTAGTGTTTTGTTTTATCCAGGTGGAGACATGGCCCCATGCAAAGTCTCCACCTAGATTAAGTCACAATCAGGACAGTGACGTTCTCAGGGTTTTATAAATTGCACAAAACCAGATGTACGTCACTCAGACAAGTGTGTGCACTGATTAGTTTGTTCAGACTTGAAATCTATAACTTTCAAAATCCTCCAAAATACCTTTTTTGCATATAGAATTTAAGATGAAAGCGATTAAGGTTACAGTGCATGTGGTCTGACTCAGACCACACGCACGCGCATTCCTGGGAAAAAAATGAGGTGTGTCATATTTCTGACGAGCCCCCATACAGACACACCAATAAGAGGACCTCTCACCAGAAACGGTTTACGCCGGAGGCACACATGCCCTCCTCATATAAAGACAGACGTCTGTAAGCCGGTTGGCGCAGAAATACCGAGGCTGCATTTCAAATGTAATAACTCGTTCATTCAGACATTCATTTAACCCTTTACTAGTTTTAAACTGGATACAGCCATCCTGCACTGAGATGCAAATCAGTAGCCTACTTCAAGTTATTTTCGCCTTATCGTCGCCTATTTTATCCAAAGCACGAGATGTGATCGGATCAGGTCCCTCCTGTCTCAGTTCCAGTCCTGCAGATGACGGACAGACACGCGTCACCTTCCTGCGGCAAGACGCAGCCGGTGTGCGCACCCTGTACCTCACATTGTGGTCCGAGGATACGCGACCGGTAGGATGCAAGGTAGAAACCAATCCACGTGTCACGGAGAGATACCGCACTCACTGCGAAAGTAGCGGCACCCAGGGTCAAGAAATCACCCAGAGGTTAAATATCAGCATGCTGTTTGCTCCGGAGTCTCCCTGCGCGCGCTCCTCCAGTGCGCAAGAGTTTACCAGGCGCAGGAGAAGTGACGGGACAGAGGGGAAAACTCGGATGAAACGCTCCTGGCTTTTCCCAGGGACGCTGTGGTGTGGCCATGGAAGCAGAGCGCGCAGTTACGAACAGTTAGGTGAGTTTGGTGAACTCTGATTTTATTATTTTATGTATTTTTATCCCTTATGTGTGGGCCTATTGCTGGTAAAAGAGGGCATTAGTGGTCAAAGGAGACACAGGGGAAATGGTTGATGGGTATAAGCATTACAGTGTCACTTCCATGTGGTATATGTACACAGAGGTGTAGCACCAAATTCTGGGTCCTATGCATGAGCCGCCCCTGTGGGGCCCCCGCCCTTCCTCTCTTGATCCATGTCTCCCTGAGGCACCTTTCAATTTGTCATTTTTAAAAAGTCAGTTTCTTTCTTTCTTTTTGTCTTTCTTTTTTGGAAACTTGATTTCCCTCTCTCGGGTAAAGACAGGACAGTGTACACTAGTGCTCCAGCGGCTTTGTCTCAAGCAGTCACTCAGTTCTAGCTGCATTTAGAGACAAATCCTTGTGCATGGGCAGACTAAAGTATGGTGTGACTTCAAGGGGTGAAAGAAGCCTCAGAGAGTTTCTGCTATTTTTTTATACAAAGTTCAGTCTTTTACCCAATTTATTCAGTTATAAATTGTTATTATAATGTTATATTATTGACTTTTATTTATCTCATTTCTAATTTTCATACTATTGTCATTGTTGATACACATGAGCTCTTGGCCATGTTTATTTAGATGGTATTGGTTTGAGCACATGTCTGCATTATTTGTATATTTGTATGTTACACTAAAAAAGTTAATTGCACTTGTAATCTCTCAAAGATTTTTTTAGCTTTTGCCTTTATTAGATATGACAGCTTTAAAGTGAAAGGGGGGAGAGAGAGAGGGGGTATGACATGTAACAAAGGGAGGATAGAATCAAGCCTGTGGCACCTACAGCAAGGACACAGCCTTTGAGCATGGGGCACCCTACTTTACCAGGTGAGCTTACTGGGTGCCCCACAGTTGTCATTTTTAAGTTGCAACAATTTTACAAAATGAAGTAAATAAAACTAAAATTAAAATAAACTTAATAATTAGATATAATGTAAATATAGTTTAGGACTAGTAGTTATATTTACTTGCCCTTTTCAAAGTAATCCCTTTCCTAGATTTCTTTAAACTAAAATCAACCTGTGAGATTTTACAGTGAAACAGCCAGAGTAAGCATGGGTCCCCTGAAAGAATGTAAAATGCAGACCAAAGGTGGTCTTCAGGGGCCCTCAACAGCTGTTAGACCCTAAAATTGTCCCCGCCTCTCACTTCATCAGTGCTTACTGCAGATTAGGAGCTATGATTATTGTCTATTGACAATAACTATGAACTTCAACATATCCCCAGACAAATATCACTGGTATTTGACACTAAAAAACATCATAAACAGTAATATATAGGGATATCATAATTTAGATACACTATATAACAGTAATTTTTATTAATATGTTTGTGGCATTATTCCATGTCAGTGGACCTGATGGGTACAGTTATCGCACACAATGCAAACATTACTGATTCATACGGAAATCACCTCACAAAGATATGCCTCGGTAGTTTTTTAAATTTAAGATCTTGGTTTTTTAATTTTCAAATAACTGTCTTTGAGGCATTTTGGTTTTAAATGAGGCAAGGACTTGCTTCAATGCAAAGTGTTCCTTTGATATGTGACTGAATTTAAATCTTGCTTGTCTGTACAGGGATGTTTAAGACCACAGATAGATGCTGCCGTGAGCATGACCACTGCCTGCATATGATCCTGGGTCGTACGACAAAATATGGACTCTTCAACAACAACTTCTACACCATCTCACACTGTGACTGTGACCAAAGGTAAGCCTCAGAATGCACCCAGCGTCTAATACAGAGGCGGGAGGCTAGGTGTCCACCGCCTCCAGAGAAACACCTGCGATCGAGAATTCCCATCTACCCCTCACCTGTCCTCATAAAGCTCTGACAAGGGTAGTCATGTAATAGACCTGCTTGAAAGCTGAATTTATAAGTGTTGTGGTAGTTGTGTGCATTTTATACCTTACACTTCACACCAATGAAAGTGTGCTCCTCTCTGAAATGCCAGCATTATAATTTTGTCACCATGCCAAAAAATGTAAACCCATAAAAAGAAGTAGGAAAACCTGGGACCATGTTATATTACTATTCATCCAGGAGAAATAAATATATAATGGCAACAAGCCCTCTGGGTAAACTGTGATATCAAGAGTGAACATGTTGCTCGCTACTTTTGTGTTGGATGCATACCATTCCTCCTATTATTTAAACCTGCAGCGATATCAGTTTAATTCTCACTTCATAACTAGTGCTCCTGACAGGTGCATGTGTTATATGTTTGCCCTCAAACTCTCATTTGCAAGTAACTGATACAATCATTGTAAGATTCACCTCCCAGCTAAAAAGATAGGTTGTTAGGAATTGTTTTGACTAAAGGTATAGACAAAATGAGGCAGCAGTCAAGGACATTTACCCACTCATTTTGACTGGAGTGTTACTTGACCTCGGCTTGTTCTTCCGCCCCTCTAACCAGGTTTCGAGAGTGCCTGCTCAATGCGAATGACACTGCTGCCAGCATGGTGGGTTACAGCTTCTTCAACATCCTGCAGATTCCCTGCTTTGAGCTCAAGCAAGAGAAGCGATGCGCTGAGATGCACTGGTGGGGAGGGTAAGTGAAACACTGACAATGGTGCTCAAAGCTTTAACTGTAAGACACACAACGAGTGCACACCATAAAATGAAGCAGTGGAAAGTGCAGGTATGGTTGTACGGAAAGCTAGAGCAGCAGTGTTGTACTTGTAATAACATGCCTGACACTCTGCCAAACCTCACAATATCATGAAGGGCACCATGCCCAACCTCAGCTTTGTTTCCACAACTTTATTTATCAGGTTACTAACAAATCATCTTATCAACTAAAAATGATAAACAGTTAACCTAGCATTCTAGCACTAATGGCATTGCATTCACAAACTATAATAACTATAATTCAAGATTTGTTTGTTAGTGAGTGATCCTTGAATTTTCACTGTGTTACTGTAATTATCTTCCTTGAAATTACACATCATTATCCCAAATAGCGATATAAAGTGTACCCCTCCCTAATTCAATAGGCATGTGAGAAATGTGGCCTGTAGTACAGCATCAAATGTTTTCCTGTGACTTGGTTTTAACATGGATGTTTTCTCTTTATAGGTGCAAAGTAGTCAAAAAGGATCTCTATGCTGTCCTCAGAAATCCCCATCCATACAATAGCTCAAGCAAATATAGTGACAACACTGACAACAGTGTGCTAACAAGTAGTGAGGGACAGCATGGAAACAAAAGCTCTGTGTTTAACCCTCACAGAAAGTCACCCAAGAGTGAACGTAGATGCCGCTCCAGAGACCCACCCAAAGGAGACACTTTCCCCCTCAGAAGGAGAAAGGGGAAAGGATGCAAAAGACACAGGAAACTGTATTCAGCTGCACCCTCCGAAATCCCCCCAACGTCAAGGGCACACACTACCACTCCTTCAATGAAAACAGGTCTTTTTAATGTTACAAAAAGTAGCACATTGATGCCAAATAAAAAACGAGGTGGAAGCACCAGAAAAGGCCTGTCCGCTTACTCCACACAGAGAAGCCAAGTCTCACCACAGGTGACCACATACTCATATTCACAGACAACATCTACAACACAAAGCACCCCATCTTCAACAGAGAAGCCAAAGCTTCAGCTACACTTGACAACAACCTCTACAACAACAACAACAACAACAACAGCAACAATCACCAAAACCACCAGAAGTCACAAAAAAGTTTCCAAACTGAGTCACTGTTGTGGACCCAAGATACCTATGAGAGGTGACTCTTTTCAGCCTCATTGTAAAAACTGTCTAGAACGAAACACAACATCTAACATGACAACTTCTACACCCTCAACAACTACATATAGATTACCAGTCAAAGTGGCAACAGCTAACAGGCTCAAAAAGACAACAGAAACTACCAAACAAGACACTTTGACAAGACTCTGGAGTACAACTACTTCTGCAACGCCAGTCACAACAAAACTGAAGACAACAGCCTCCACTCATAAGGATGGCAAGTCCCCTCCACTACAGAATAATACAAGCCAGGAGCCCCTGCGTATTACCATAGCTCAAAGCACGCATGCAGGGAGAGGCCTGAAGGAAAACACTACATTACATAATATTACAGGTGAGTTCGAGCAGCTGCTGAACCCATTACATCTGCTGGGGCCTCTGACGCATACAGTAAGAGGCCTTCAGTGTAACAATTACACTATTAAAACCATGTATTCATTGTTATTGTTAGTATCTCCAGGTGAGCAATGCTGCATTTTGGGAAAAGGTGATGAAGAGGGCTCTCATCTTCAAAGAGCACACAAAAATTTCACTGGGGTTATTCTGTTTTAAAAAGGTGGCCCAGGGCATTTTTCTTAAGGGGCTCAAATTAGCTGTGCCCCCTATAGGTGGGAAATAATACTTATTTTCACCACTGACGAACGCTTGCTAAAAGATGTACAACATAACAATCAACAGGAAACTAAGTTGCTTAGTTATCTAAAGAGATGTGGGCATGCTTCAATTATTTGTGAGATAACCAGTGTTTATTTTTGACTCCTGCAGACAGTCACCTCCTGTGTGTAAGTCTCAAACATCTGGATGAATGTAGATACAAAATCCGTCCCTCGGAGAGGATGTATCGTCTGAAGAACACGGAGTCAAAGACAGCCTACCACTGTAACTGCACCAGCCGGTAACATAACAGCATTTTTGCTCTTCTTTCCCCATATTTGTATATTCATATATGCAAGTCTCACAGATGAAATATATATATATATTTTTCTGAATTTACATTCATTCAAATATACATGTTAGGGGTCTGTCTCATTAAAAAGGACAGCTGAATTGAGTGAGGCCGGGATCCTGTTTTTTTTTCTTCAGTCCATGTTTTTTTTTTTTTTTAATCTAAATTGGCCCTGAGTTTTACGTATAATTAAGCAATCCTACCTCATTATTGTTGTGTTTACTGCTGAGTAATTCTGTGGGTAAACTGAGTATTAAACCATTTTGACAGGTTAAATCCAACTTCACAACTTAGGCCTTGCTTTGTGTTTTTTTTTAACGTGTTTTGGCCATTACAGCTTTATAACATACTCCCCTGAGGCCAAAGAAATACAAACCTTACACAACCTTTGGAGCATTCCAAAATAAAAGCTTTTATCCCTGTAATCCATTATGACTCTGTTTTGCATACCTGAGCTACTTCATGATTCGACTTGTGGATTGCAGTGAGATGACGTAACCAGTGCAACTTCATCAAAATGAATCACAGGAGGATTTTTCTCTTTTTTTTGTATGTTTGTTTGTTTTTTTGAGAGAACATTGTTAAGGCTCTTATTGTAGTAGCGCCATTGAAAGTAGTTATAAAACTGTTACCAGCCTTGTCTCTACAGTCATAGGGGGAGTACAGTATAATATTAAATGATAGGTATATTATTAAAAACACACACACACACACACACACACACACACACACACGCAAAAGGACTAAGGTTGTAAAATCACTGAATTTTCTTTAAAAACTTTTTTCGTTGTTGTCTAGTTGTACTTAAGAAAATACCCAGCAACAGGCCGTTTTCACAGCAGACATTGCTGTATTACCACTAACATTAACAATGGCTTTGTTCCATTAATTGCCCCAGTTTGCCATGACGGTGTGACAGTGAGCCAGCGTGCTCAATAAACCTTTTCCACAGTGGATATCTTGAATCATCACAACTGGAAAAGACCACATGCCATTTCGTTATGGCCAAGGAGATTAAAATGAGAAGAAGTCACGGCATCATATTGCAACATACCACTGAAGTACAAAACATACGCATTAGAATCTGGTTTGCACTTGCCAAAAGGCTCAATAGTAGGTGCACTGTCATAGAACATGGGGGTGTTTTGATTTGTTTCACTGAGGCATCCACTCCACAGTTGGCCTTGGGTCACGACATATTGTATGTAAAGACATGGATGAAAACTACAATTCTGCAATTATCAAAAGACCCTTCACAAGAGACCATAAACAAATGCTTTCTATATGAGATTGTTCTATTGTATATCAGCTGCCATCCATTCCAGTGTACCCAAAAGTTCTGTCAGGCTGAGGACACTTAAAGAAGCTAAAAATAATGCATCCAAAGAGCACCTGAATGGACACCATCCCTTTATTTCTAGCGCCGTCTGCTGTAATCCTTCAACATCGCAGCTCCAGTTACAGTATGCATGTGAAATACCCCATAGCTCCCATCGAGTCAATGAGCATATCCCAGCCTTCATAGAATAACCTTGGTTTTTGCCAGTTCGAGAGCTCTTGCATTGTGCATTTAAGTTCAATGGCAAAGTGGAACCTTTAAATGAATAAAGCCATCTTTGTTGTAATCAGTGACACCTGTGTGTCTGCTCCTGTATTATGACAAATCAAAATGTCCGCTGTGAAAAAGATCAACACAGTGACCCTCGAGCTGAAGCAGCAAAAAGGAATTAATTATCCACCATTAATATTATGAATTACACCTTTTATAGTTAGTCAACATGTCTGCTGTGAAAAGGTGTTTTGTTTTTGGAACAAGAGCAGCACGGAAATATATATTTCTTTGGATAACAGGCTATAGTCTTATGTCTTAGTAATGTTTATATATTAGTATGTGTTGTGATTCTTACTATGGTATGCTGCTACATCAGTATATGTATAGCTAGACTATTATTGCTCACTCCTATCTACAGCATGGTAGAAAGACAGAGGAAGGCCTGCCCCCACAGGCAGCTTTCTCTTTTTTTGTCTGTCTCTCTGAGTCACTCATAAATGCCTATCGCATACTGTATATACATCACACTCCATTGTTTTATTCGTGCTTTGTTGCTTATTTTATTTCTGTATGTGAGGTAACTTGTCTTTTGTCAATTTTACAGCTTGGCTGTTCAGATTGAAAGCATCAAGAACGCCAGTATTCTCCCCATGCTACTGATGGATTTTGTCTCCCAATACTGCTTCAGACTGTCAGAGGGAAAAAAATGCCACCGCAGAAAAAGGTTTTAAGCTCTGATAATCTAATTCATGTTAATCTTCAGCAACTTTTGGTTACAGCAGGGATAGTCTCTTGTCTAATATGTTAACTCACTTTGCTTATTTAATAGATTATCAGGTTGGGTTCTGTTTCTGACACTTTTTTTAATGTCTCTTTTCTAGCTGTTCTGGAGGCTTCACTAAAGCCTCTGACCTACTTCAAGCACTTAAGATGATAGAGGAAAAAGACACTGCTGGGGTGCGAAATTCAGGCAATTTCAGAAGAAGAGGGATTCCTGTTCGTCTTTATAAGCGATGCCTACGGCTGGAAAAAGAAGCTGCGATTATGGCACAGCTCACACGATTTTAGACTAAGCCTGTATGTGCAGCAACAATGAATTTTATAAGCTTCACATCTCATGCAGCGTTTCCTATTTCTCTCTGATGTTGTAAAATGGCAGTGTGTTTGAAAACATGCAATGACTCAAATCCTCAAATATATTATAAATATATTTATAAAACAAACTGGCATGTCAAACTGAAAGCCATTCAACTGTATAGGCCTATTGAAAATGGAAATACAGTTATTTATCTTTTGTTTCAGTTTGAGTAATTATTTGAAGTCATATGTCAACATCAGTTTCACAAATGATCACAGGATGGCATCTTATCACCTGCATTAAATGACTACATCTACTCCACACTGCTTTCCAAAACAACCCACAGCCTGCCAGTAATCATAATCCTAAATGACCTAAGTCCAGTAACAAATTCTTGTTTAACTTTAAAACCAGAGGGGATATTATTCATCAATGGAAAAGGCTGCAATGTAGTGTGGTGTAAGCGATACCTACCTCTCTTTTTTGCCTTTATTGACAAGACAGTTTTGAGCATGAAATTAAAAGAGATGGAAGTCAACATGCAGCAAAATGCCACAGGCTGGAATCAAACCCACAGCTGCTGCAGCAAGGACACTACCTTTATGCATGGGGCAACTGTCATATCTACTGAGCTACTGGGCACCTCCCTATACCTCATTTTTAATATACAGAGGTATATGGTTTACTTCATTTAAAAAACACACCAAATCCAAATTCATTTCATAGACTTCAGCTCTTACAATGTATTGCATCAGGATTCTTTTAGACATGTATTTTTATTTACAAGGTATGAGACATGGAAAATGGCCATGTCAGTTGTTTGAAATAAATTCAAAGATCCATTCTTGTTCAAATGGAGAATCGTCACAGGTTTCCAGATTTTGGGGTCTCACTTGTATGTTATTTATATTTGTCATGTTCTCTTTAAAAGTTTTATAATCTGATGTTAAAAATGTTCTTCGTCTCTTGTTTTGTTCTTACCTCATTGCAGGACTTAAAAGGATGATTACAGCCAAGTAGATTAGATATAGAACACAGCTGTCATATGTTGCCAAGTAAAATCATTTAGAAACTTTGGATGTTCAAACATAGAAGAACTCCTACCTCACTCCAATGACATGTTCAGGTAAAATAGGACAGCTGGTAAATTAAAATGGGACAGTCATGTTTGTTTGTTTTTTAATGGTTAAATCCATTTAGCAGTGCAGTCATTAATTTATTAAATCTTTAATGTAATCTGTGGCTATTCTTTAAAAAGACTGTCCAACTTTTCTGCCTGTTTTCCCTATTCTTTTGGTGCCTGTTTCCTTGTTGCCATCTTTGTCTAGAATAGACACACTGGCATGTAACATTAATGGGTAATTCTGGACTATTGTGGCTGACATGGACTCACTGCATTCTCTTTTTTATTTTTAAAGTGACAAAAATACAAACAATTTCTGCAGTGGTACAGGGCAGCACACAACAGCATAACTCATACTTTTA
Source organism: Epinephelus moara (assembly GCF_006386435.1). Lineage (NCBI taxonomy): Eukaryota > Metazoa > Chordata > Actinopteri > Perciformes > Serranidae > Epinephelus > Epinephelus moara. Next base: position 15,155,784 of record NC_065513.1, read on the forward strand.
TGGTACCTGGTACTTCAGAAACATGTCCCATTTTAGCTTAATTTTTGTCCCATGTTACCTGAATGCATCATGTAGGCTACTCACTCAAAACCCTAAAGTGCATTGTGAAAATATGATTATGAGTCAAACATTTAATATAATGCAACATTTCTATTAGGCTATTATTGTTTTAGCTGCAGTATACTTATTACCAAAATGAGAAAACCAACATGCCACATGGCTTTCCTGGCATGTTCTGGAGTTCTCAGTCTCAACCCGAGTCTGATGGGTCCCAAAAAGCCTGACATATTGGACCGTGTGCTGCGCTGATTGGCTGAGTCGAGATTGGGCTGTGGAAAAAAAATCTTTTTACTTTTTAAAATAAATAATTGACGAATATCGAAAAGTGAGAACTCTGCGAGCAGCTCCCTCTCCTTTACACCCTGCAGGCAGTGAAACAAGGAAGGGGAGCAACCAGGCTCTATGTTGGGCTCTCTGTCCTTCCTCCTGGCTGGAGCATGGAGCTTCTCTGGCAGGGAAATACAGGGCAGAGAGTCAGTGATCCATTGAGCAGGTCCATATTTTTCTGGAGAAGCTCGTTAGAATCCAAGTAGTGCTTTTTGCAGGGTCAGGCTTGGCTGGGCTTAGGCTCAGTATTTTATGTGATGATCTTTAAAAAGCTGGGTTTGGGCTTCAGCTCACATGGGTTTGGTTACCCACAGTTTGGGTTGCAATTTTTTTCGACCTGTTGAGAACTCTACTTCTGTGACCAGTGATTTTTTTGACTCTTTGCTCTGTGCATGCTATTTGTCTCAGACCAATAAAAATGAGTATTTCATGTAAAGGACATTTGTAGAAACAATACAATAATGTTTGGTGACTGAGAGCCCAAAATGTAAGACCTTATTTGTCCCATTTTACCTGATGTCCCACATTACCTCACTTCACCCTGTCTCCATTGTGATCTGATACACAGTACAGATAGTAAAGATAAAGGTCACTACGACTCCTACTATCAACATGAAATTTTGGCATAAAATTGTACAACATAATCCCTGAGCGACGTGACAACTGTCCCTTGTGTTGTTTTAAGCTGTGTTGCAAAATGAACTAATGTATTTTTGACAGCTTTTATTCTGGCCCGCGGTGCATGCTGGGAGCAGCTAGTTGGCCTTGGAAACATGGCGTCGCACTGACAGCTGGGAGACTCTTATCTTCTCCAGCAACTGACACAGCGCCCGGGCCGTTAGCGAAGCTGTCCGCGCTCACATTTCAACTGTGAAGAGAGCTCACTACAGATGCAGTCTTCGTCCTGAAAAGGCTGTCGTTTTAACGGCGCAATAACGGGTTTAGCACGGGTGTCACGCCCACTCTACTCGGTAACGTTATAACGATCCCGTACGGTAAGTTAGCATCGCTTTTAGCTAACCAAGCCAGACAGCTAGCAGCAGCGACCGTTAGCACGACACGACCACCCATGATATACGAAGAGGACCTGCCACTACTGCCTGTTCACTGCTTGGCTGCCCTCCGTCTGCTTGCACCCCTAGCACTACAGTCTGCCAGTCAAACATTACCGTCAGATAAGACGGCGATAGCAACGGCAGTTATGTTATTGTAGCTCGCTAGCAGGCTAGCTAGGGCGTTTCTGTCATTCTGTCACTGAATTTTTAATGTTCGACCCCTTTGGCATCACTGTCGGAGGAGAGAGCGATGGGCTCCGGGGCTGTGGATTCGTCCCAGTGGCTTTCGGTAAAGGAGGAGACCATTTTCCTCCACGACGGACTCATTCGGGTCACAGATCTGGCCGAACTGCCCAGTGAAATTGGAGTGTCGGAACAGGGGGACACCGAGCAAGAGGTGGGTGAAAGCCATCTCCCACTCACACAAAGGTTTATATATAGAAACACACGCTCACTGCTGTGATAAGGGTGTCGTTTAGTTTCTTTTAATGTATATATGTGTTTTCACTGTCGGCTGCAACACACTCTCAGTGACAACGGTAACGCTAACGTTAGCAAGTTTCCTGCCTTGCATGTTATGTTATTGACAGACTGTCAAGGTAACGGCCATTGTCAAATCACTTCCTGCCACCTCTTTCAAAATATAAGTTCTGTAAACGAAAGGCTGCAATATGATTTCAATTAAACCCACGTGTAATGGTCAGTTACTAAGTTAATATGCCCACATAGTGTTATGTAAGTTACGTATTATTTGCTATCTAACATTGTATATTGTAATAACTGTATATGAAGAGGTGCACACACTGCATGGAATCCCTCTACCTCAGGTGTCAAGTTGCACAGCTATAACTTTTATCAGTAGTGCCAGTGCAGCAACTTCTCAGATTGCACCACACAGTGAACATCACTATGGATCCACAAATGGCAGTTTAAGGTCCAGTGTTCTCTGTCACAAAATGTTAGCTGCTAACCCATAATTCAGGATGACATGGCTCTCCTGGTATTTAATACCAGTAAATAGTGAAACTGCAGCTACACTGCTTACTCACAAGTGTTGTATGATGTTTGCTAATGTAGCATACTCAACAGTGATCATGAAATAATAAATGCTATTATGACTCATTTCATCTGTTCTTATTCTCTGAACATAAAAAATAATGTTATGTCAGATACTAGATGTTAAACAGTGTATGCTGTGCGTGGCCTTTGTTTTTAATACCTTAAAATAATGACAATTTTTTCCACATTTATTCTTCTGTTACATTCATCAAGTAGCACCTAACTTAACATTTGTTTTGTGCCTTTTGCAAGGCAGATAGTACTTTAAATGCAGTGATAAGGTGAAGTGTGCTCTTACGTAGAGTGCAGTAGGTGTTTATCTGGAATGTAGGCTTTTATTTTGAAGGCGAAGTCTCGAAACCGGACGTGTCTCTGTTGTTAGATTACGCATACTCGACAGTGATGCCTATGGAAACTTCGAGCTATCAAATGCTTCATCCTTGATATTTCGTTTCTCTGTCATGTAATAAAGCTAGAGCTGGTAATATCCACCAGTCTATAAAGTACAGTTGCCGCAGTACTCATGTCATATACTCACAAGCATGTGTGTAATGCCTGGTCGGTGGTAGATAATGATGAATACTGGACAGTGACTGAGGGTGATGGTTTACCACTTAAATCAGTGATACACAATGTTAGCTGTAATACTGTTATCTATCTGTTGCCATTGCTGCATGTGTCATTAATATTAGCATTCAAATTTTAATCATTTTTAATGAAATAACACATATAGTTCAGTCTCAGACTCTCATGTATATTTACCTTTACAAGAGTTCACACCTGCAATCAAGCATTCCCAATTTAGGCTCCCCAACTCATAGCATTTAGAGGAAAAACATAAATACATTGGTACATTTCCAATGTTTTGCATCTATTAACGTTTAACAAAAAGGCATGCTTGCAAATCCCTGGCTTAAAAGCACAAATGTCTTTTTAAAATAATTATTTTGAAAACGTGTGGACAAAATATATAGGTTTTAAAACTTTTTAAATGTTAGGAATTTAAGTCAATTTTAAAATCCCGAAGAAATTTATTTGAATGTGCTAATATTCCAGCTCATGGCTTTGTTTTAGAGTATGTTATAACAGTAGTCAGGCTCATAACTGTATTATTGGAGAAGTGGCATGTTGGTATGTGGGAAATGTTTTTTACACAGGGAGTATGCTGAGATTGGTATAAGGTTTTTTGTGCTCATCAACCGACATTGCCTGCTTTATCTGATTTCTACAATGTACAGTGTGGTGCATTCAACTGTACAAATTCAGCCGGTTGTATTACTATTGCATAACATCTTTTGTTCTGACCTATTGACCAGATTATGAGCTGGTATTACAATGGCTAGTTTGTTTTTTGCCTTTGTCCAATTCAAAATCACATCATACTACTCATTTCATTATCAGTACCATACACAGCACTATTACATTATTAGCACTAATAATACTGGGGTTGGAAACATAACAGCTGCAGATGACTACTGTTCCACCATCAACCACATGCTGTTCTGTTATACGTACATATGTTCAATCAGCAGCTCTGACAGATGACAAACCACTGTTTAATTAATGAATGTGAATGGGCAGGCTTGAACCCCTCACCCTTTTTTTCATTTTGTTAAACTCAACAATAGACATGCAGTGACACAGCTTCTGAACTTTTGCTTTTTGTTAAAGCTGCTCTAGAAAAAGAGGAATCAATGTGAATGTGTTGTCGAAGGCACGATAACTGGCAGCTGGACTTTACACTTTGGATTATGCACAAGATGCTGCTGAAAGTACCACTGTTTGGTTTTGCAGCATGCAGCATGAATTTAAGGCTTTTTTGCACTTTTACATTGGTCTAATCTTTGCGTGCAATATTCCTTTGTAAACACTGAAATAGTGTCAATCATCGTAACCTGCAACAAGGTACTCAAAATAGTTATGACACTGAACATATGGGCATTTTGTGTAATCAGTTTTTTCATCACCTGTCTACCATGAATTTTGGGCCTACAATATTTAATACAAAGTATGGTTAGGCCACATTATCCCCAGTATAAAGTCCCCAGGATCCCTCGGATAATTTAATCCGAGCAAAAATGGTAACATGTATGTGGGTGAGACTCATTAGGTTGGCATGCTAATTAAAGCGTTCTGTGAATGGGATGGTGCATGTACAAATATAGAAAGTTAAAATTATGTTTAATGATATGTTGGAAAAATTGGATTTTATTTTTACATTTATAAAGCAAATCTGTCACAGAAATAGAGTAGCCATGTTAGTTGTTGTCAGCCTCCTATGTATGGGTGGTAGTAGCTCACACCAAAATAGTTATATTCAGATTCTCTACATTTCTGGCCTTCGTGTCCAGCTTTCAGACTGACTGGGTCATTTAGTGCTCTTTCCGAAGGTGTTGTGATGCTGACTATTTTTATCCACATGCAGCAGTGTTTTGCAGAGCAAGGTGGAGAAGGCCCAGCATCCAGTTAAGGAGTGTTACTGTAACATTAGTAGCATTTCTGAAATTGAATCAATACAAATTGTGCCTGCTAAATGGTGTAATGGATTTTTTTTCTAGTCCATGATTCATGGGCCACAGAGTGTAATCAATATCTGAAATGCTGCCTAAGTGCACGAGGCACATTGTTTCACTTGTGATAGGCTATCCCAAATGTACCTTGCTATCTCTGACCATTATTTCATAGACCAAGGAACTGTAGACACAAGGGTTTATTCTGTGGAAGTGATTCGTAGTTGTACTGTGGAAATAGTGTTGTACTGATAGATTATAGCAATGTGAGAAATAATAAGATTAATTTTAACTAAATGTTAGCTGCACATTGGCCTATACACCTTGAGGACAAACTGGTTGTTTTTGGCTCTGCTGACAGTAGACCAGCTTTACCTGCTGTTTTGTTTAAAGATGTCAGTTTAGAAAAGATTTCCATCTCCTAGCTGTGTAAGCAGTAGACTGAGGATAAAACCAAATGCTCTGTGAAATCAGGTAAATCAGAAAAAGTAGAACGTTCACAACCCCAAATTCAAATCCATGTCAGTTAAATTTAAATTCTCCACGGCTGTGCTCTTCTTCTGTATTTGAATACACATCTCTGAGTCAATATTCCCTCTGATGTGGAAAATTTAATTTGGGTAAGACACTAGTGCAGACAAATTGTCTCAATTTTGACTGCTGTCAATGTAAACATTTTCCTTCTTTTCTCTTCACTATCTTCCCCTGTCCTCCAGATTCTAACATTTGAGACGAAGAACCCGATAGAGCTCGCTGAGCGTTTGCGTGCCGTCTGTGGGAATCAGAGCAATGCATATGCACGCCTGCTGGAGTACCGTCTCAATGCTTTGCGCGGCCTGTGGGGGGCGCAGCGGCAGCTGGCCCTGGAGGAGCAGCAGGAGCGAGAGGGAACTGGAGGGGCTGATGAGGAGACCTTGGCCTTGCTCAAAAGACAAGGTCTGCTCCAGCAACCCGAGCAGGCGCCCTTCACCTCCCGTGTCGGTCTGCTGCTGGTCTTTCCCCTTTTGCAGTCCCAGACTCGCAGTGACCCAGCGCTCTGCGGTGTCACAGCAGAGGTACTGCTAGCCTGCCTCCGGGACTGCCAGCCGCTCAGCCTCAGCAAAGAGCCCGCTGACTGCCTCAATGGCCTGGAGGGGTTGCTCTGCTCCTGGCTGGAAGATGGTGCCCAGGAGTCAGGCCAACCACAGGGGCAGGCTCAGACGCAGATCCTCCACACACAGAGACAGAGGGAAAACGCTGCTGCTGCACTTGTGGCCCTTGCCTGTGCCAGGTAAGGCCATACATACTCGCTGTCCCACCTTCACAATTGTTAGGATCCCTCTGTTGGCTCTTGTAGACAATGGGTCTCATTCATGAAAAGTGAGTAAATCTGTGTGTAGATTTGCACATAAAAGCCTACTCTACTAAAAACCTACTCCGGATTCAGGAACGCTGCGGGAAACTCAGATTTGATCGTAACCACATGTGTATGATCATGAATGCCAATCCATCGTAAAGTGACAGCGCGCTCCCGGTAATCAGCAATTAGCATAAATCCCCGCCCATGAATAGCCAATGACCACCATATAAGGAGGTGTAGGTGCATCCAGTCGACCTGTCAGTCATGGCGCAAACAAAGAAAGAGAGTGAAAGAAAAAAGAATTTTTCCGAAGCGGAGATCGAAATAATTTTGGGTGAAGTGGACTTAAGAAAAAACATTTTATTTTCTTCAGTTAGTAGTGGTGTGACAGGGACAGGCAAAGCGAAGGCCTGGAGGGAGGTAACAGATGCTGTTAATGTTGTCTCCGTAGTACAAAGAACCATGTCAGAGGTGAAGCGTAAATGGTTTGATATGAAACTGGAGGCAAAGAAACGCATAAGCACACACACAAAAAAAAATACAGCGGTCACCAAACAAACAGAAGATTCATTTGTGGGGTTTTGAATGAAGTGGGAACGGGAAACCAGAGATGTTTTGTGCGTAATGGATAAACTCTAAATCAGTGATGGCTGTCGGAATGTAGAGCTATTTAACATTTATTTTAACAAATGATACGGATAACATATAGCCTACAGCAGTTTTGTATGCATCGTCTTCAAATTATTTGAACCTTAATAGCCTAAAACTCTGTTTTATACAACGTAAATTAAACATTTTTCAAATCAGATTTATTCATTCATATGATCAAAAAGCCACAAAAAAAACAACAACAACAAAAAACGTGTTGTCTCAAATAATTCTTTCAGCTGGCGCGTGCTCCTTCGTGGCTCCACCACCTGCTGCTCCTGCTGAACCCAGGCACCGAGGCCGAAGAGACTGTGATCCGGCTGTCCTTACGGATATTTTTATTATCATCATTCAACATGTAGAGAGAACGTGTAATCTATTATCATCATTCAACATGTAGAGAGAACGTGTAATCTATTGAGTCGATTTACATAGATAATTCATAATCATGAACCTAATCTGGATCTTAAACCTGCTAATTGCCAACTAATTTAACTAAATGTGTTATATTTTTAATATTTTGTCATGTTTAGATTACGTGTTTCAAAGGCATCTGTGTATTGTGTACATAACAGAGCGTAATACGAGTTAAAATTGTAATTTCCAATAGTGACAAGCAATATTTATGTGCTTTACTAAATTTACACAAGCACTACGAGTGGTCAGGAGCAGGAGTAGATTTTGTTAGTAGCTACGAAAAGATCGGAGCTACTAAAATATTGATGAATGCGGACATGCACGTAAATTTCCGTCTGCGAACACTTTACACACAAATTCCTTCTGCTCACGTTTCATGAATGAGACCCAATGTATTTAACTAACAATAATCAGTAAAGGGATATTAATGTATCCAAACACTTCAAGTCAAAATAACGTGATCAAGAAAGTATCTTATCGAAAACATTAGTCACTCTACTCAGAAGCAATCAGTTAGTCAGTTTTTCCTGGCAGCCAAAGCTAAAATAAGCTCATCATTGACCTACTGATCAGTTTCCCTTCCCCTCTCTTCAGTGTACATGTTACATGAATGATCATGCCTGATTCAGTGCTCAAAACCATCCAACACGCACTGTAGCACGGTCAGATAAAGGCATAGCTGAACACTTAGTGATTGATATTTTATATATCGTTAAATTGGTGGGCATAAACAGACATCCCTGCTCTCTGTCAGCTAAGTGGCAGGGCAGTGTTCCAGTGTTCTGACGTCAAACTAAGCTCTTGCTGTAGTCTGATCTGTGCTCTTTCAGCACGAGGTACTGACGCTGTTTGAAAGTGATGTTAGTACAGAAGAAAGTGATAGTTTTGCCTCCTGCTGCAGCTTTAGCCATTATTCTACAGTTTGTGAACTTTATGGGGCAGCAGCACAGGGCCCCTGGGAGAGACAGGGCTATACACACACAGTGTGTTGTATGCTTATAGGAAGGGGTGTCGCAGATTGTTTTTATAAGCAATATTCACCTTGTGCTTTGCTCATATGAAAAAAACAACAACAATAAGAAGAGAAGTTAAACTTATGAATCATATATAAGTGCTCTGGTGTTTTTGTTTGATACCTAGCCTGCAGAATGTGCTTGTTTTTTGCATTTGTGCCTGAACTCTGGCTTCTGCTGGTGACAACAGATCTTGACTTGTCAAAACCAGAACTCTCCACTCTTTGTTCAGCCTCTGTTGAGGCTGAGAGCTCTTTGTTGTGGGGAAGCATCCAGCCCTGGTGCCTTTTCACCAACAGTGGGAGCTAATTAAAGAGCTATCTGCTTTACTCCCCCTCACCTCTGATGGGGCTGGTTAGTAAATTCACAATGTCAGAGGATAAGTAAGCAGAAAGACTGTGTAGCCATGTGCTTTGACATCAGTTGTTGATAAGATGTTTACACAGTGAGGTGCAGAAGGGGACTCTGACACATGACTCATCTGAATTGTCTGTCGCCTGTGGAACATGTAAACACTGATTCACATATATGTACGTTCTGTACTACAGCACATGGCAGGATTTTCCTGGATTATATCCAGCATCCAGTAACAATGCGACATGTTGGTGATACACAAGTCAGAATTCTTATTTTTCTAGCTCCCTTTCTGCCACACACATTTGGTGGCATGTGGGGTGGTTGTCAGTAAAATTATGCCATCACTATAGACATTGTAATGATTATCATCATGTTGTTATCTATCCCTCCATTTTCTTTTTATGCCTAGTTGAAGACATTTTTCAAAGATGTAGTTAAAAACCTTACGTCTTTTGCATGAGAGAATGCCAGAGTATCACTTCAGTAGACCTCCTCTCTTGCACAGATCTTCTCCCTGATTATAGAATTACTTGAACTAGTGCAGTGCCTGTTCAAAATGGGTCGATTGCTTGGCCTCAGGAATTTGCTGCTTGCAGCTTTCTAGAGAACTGCTCATCGGAAAAAACTTCACATTGGACACTGCGATTCCTAGGGTCCTGAGCAAAAAGCACGCCATGCATGCATGTATACATGTCATTTGGATGCAAATACTTGAACAACTGTTTTATGGCCTCAATGAAGTCAAAGCCTGGCTATTTCTGGGAACAAAAGCGTTCATTCCGAAAATAAAATCCCTGATGCTTGAATTGTTTGAGAGCTGTACCCAGCATACCATTTGGCTGTGTAACACTTAATAGGGGTCCCCTCACAATACACTACACAGTGTGTACATTAAAGAAATACAAGTAAAAATATTCTGTAGATCTCAAGAGTTTGCTCTCAACACTGCACTTTCTTGGGTCCTCATCAATACAGCCTCCAAGGGTGAAGTGGATCGGATGAGTGGTTGTGGAGGAAATCAAAAGACATATATGCATACATACATAGTTAGAGACAGAAAGAGACTTTCTCCATTTTACTTAGATGTCTTCAGTTTATAGCCTTGGATGTGGCGAAGCAGTAAATGAACACTGCACAAAGTTAAGTAGGTTGCTCATTACACCCTGCTAAGAGTCGCTGTGTAAAATAATCTCTGTGCTGCATTCTAATGGAAAACATTTTTTAATTCAGATTCAAAAAACTTAGCATTTTAATTCCCAGCACATTACGTCGGATCCCCTCCATAATTCAAGCTGAGTATTATTCCACTTACAGTTCCAAAAATGCTTAACAATGAGCTTTCACTTGTGCGTCATGCTGAGGCCTCCAGACTAATCTGCCAAACTATTCTCCAGGGGATCTCTGAAGACCTTCATCCACACAGTTCACCTGCTGCAGAAACAAACCGATCTGGGCCAGCTCCCTGTGTCAGATGTCCTGTACAGGTGAGGGTGGTATTTTGGTTCATCTGAAAGATAAATATTAGTATCTCTCCTGATGTGTAACCACCCTGTGTCGCTTCCACGTCAGACTTTTGCTCCTGGAAGGAGGCCCAGGCTCTCCATCCTGCCTCCTGGGGGGCAAACACAGTGTGTCCTGGGGTTTTGAGGACATGCTGCCAACACCTGATAATTCTGCTGGAGGAGCAGAGAGTAAAGGTAAAAAAAACATTCTCAAAATGTCTGTGTGATCAGCCTCTACATTTGTAAAACTAAAAGATAGGAATAACAGGCCTAAGTAGACACTGCTCTCATGTGGGTGTGATAAATTATGTCCTGTACATATTTCTAGTTTTCAGGCTTGCACGTAATAGAGAGGACTGTGCTTGTCATATTCCCCATCATAATACTGCCCTGCTTTCTGTTTTATTTACTCACCTTTAGATTATTTATAATCCCCTTTGCCTGAAGTGCATAAAATGTGTAAAATCCCAACAAAAATGGAGGGAGGAGAGTGCATAGCCTGGTACAACGCTCATTTTGCCTCATTTTACTGTATATGTATGCTACAATGTCTTAGCCCTACTCATCATATTTTACACTTGGGCAGAAGCCTTTTGCACTGTATCTTAACACAGGGGGTCGGTGGTTAGTTTTAGGCAACGAAACCACGTGGTTAGGCTCAGGAAAAGATTGTGGTTGACGTTAGTCGTGAGTTGACTCACATGACCAATGACACACAAGACTAACGGCAGACGTGCAAAAAACAAACAAACAAAGTTTCACACAAAACACCAACACTGTTTCCTGGGTCAAAGTCCTGGTCTTGCTGGACCCAAATTCTCTCCCACCCACCATAAGCAGATTTTCTCTGTCTTTATACACAGCCATTGCTCTGAATGTCGTAAGAATGAGATGGATGGGTTTACAATTGGAGTTGGTTGAAAGTCTGGTGTGTCTCACACAGACACTTAAGGGGGCATTGTGTGTCCGTATCTGATGCTGACGCACACTGTCCAAGTGCATTGTTTGACGCCCTGGGATTGAGACCAGGTTGATGTATGTATAGGGAGGGCATTAGAGCCCATGTTGAAACTTAAGAGCTGTGACTATGAGAAGGTAAAGCAAAGCAGGGGAAAGTGACGTTCACTCTCCAGGAATCCATCATCTGACCTTGTGATAGAAGCTGATCAGGGCATATATCCATTGAGCAGGTTTGCATATTTATATTTTAAGGTAATCTGACACTAGATCTGTAGTCTTGGATCTCTGAAGGCATCACAGTCCTCAAAATGAAAAATTTAGCAAAGCAGACAGATGTCTTTGTTTAGCATCCTCATTCTCTGCTCTCTTCTCTCCACTTCATCCAGTTCCCTGCTGATACTTCCCCTTTCTTTTCTTTACGATTATTTGTCATCTGATTGTCATTGCCCTTATATCGAAGTCTTTTTGTCCCTGTGTGTTGCAGACACTGACCTGGGGCGCTGTCTAGCCACAGACGGGCTCTATCTGTATACCACTAACTCCTCCGGGAGAGGACTCAGCAAGCTGGGCTCTGGTTTACATGGGACACTGAGGTAATGTGACTCTCCTCGCCTGCCTTTTTTTAACTGCAGCATTCAGAGAATAGCAAGAGAGAAAGACAGACGGAGAGGGCAAAACACTAAAAATATCACTTACCCATCCCATGGCATTGTGTTATTTTCTTTTTCCCTTTTTAAACCAATGTCTGCAGTATGCAGTCACATCCTGCCTAACTGTGTTTGATTGATACGGTTGATGTTTATAAGGGACAAAAGGGCGTTGTGTGCTCTGCCTCTCAATTCCATGCTGTAGCTCCAAATTGCCCAATTTGTAAGCAGAGGGCAGCTTTCTTCCACAGTGTGTTTTTAGAGTTCAAAGGGCCCAGAGACCTTTTGTTTCACTTTCAGAAAAGATACATGTGCCAGGTTTAGGCTTGTGAGTTAGTTAATTTTATGCTGGAAGTATTAATCACTTGATTAAATGAGAAACAACAACTTGGAAAATAAACATTTTTGTAAGGAAATGAGACTCATTGGGACCCATACTACAGCAATAACCCACAGCAGTAAGTACAATTCTTAGCAATGGCATGCAGACAACTAGAACTGTGGAACCACAACAGCTTTGAATGAGCATGCCAACCCTTTTCTTAAAGAACATGCTCTTAATTGTCATAATCAGCACTGAATATAGTAAACAAGATGCATAATTCTGCTGGGAGAATTTTAATGTCGGCAGATAATTAACACAATTAATTTGAAGGCAATGCATGTACACACGTGATGTTATGCTGTTTTACTTAACTCGTTTTCTCATTCTGCATCAACTAGTGTCCCAGCTAGTTTCTCAACAAAAAGGTCTCCTTTCAAATATTCAATAATACACAATACAGAACACGTAAATAGATGCACTTTGTGTCTGTGCAGGGGTTTTGTGTACTGTCGAAATGAAGAGTTGGAGCCTGGCTGGGTGGTGTTCAGCAGCGGTCGCCTCCTCCATCGTCCCTCCTCCTTTGATGCCAAGCCTCATCAGCTGTGCCAGGTCATTGACCCCTTCACCCTCCAGGTATTCCACTATTTTGAACTTGATGCTGTGTCTTGATGCATTTCATTTTCATCAAGAGTCTCCCATTAATTCTTACTTGTCATTTTAATGTGGTTTTATTATCCCATCATGCAACATAAAAATGATTTGATAGTACCAACAAGGCATGAAGGTCTAAAATTGGGCAGCATTTCTTTCCATTCAGGATGCAATAAAACCACAGTCTAAATGCAGGTGATGAAGATGTATGAATGAATGTATGTATGAATTTGTACAAAGACGGGATATATGAAAGCTACATTCAGTCTAACCGTAGTCATTAAAATCAAACCAGCTCTGAGTTAAAATGGCTAATGTTTGCTGTGCCATTTTCAGGTGTGCCAGATTGTGCCCATGCCAGCCCACCACTTCCCTGTGGGCAGCAGCATGACCACGCTGCACCTCTGCTCAGATGGAACCTACCTGTACTGGGTCTGGTCCCCAGCCAGTCTCAATGAGAAGACACAGAAAGGCCACTCTGTCTTCATGGATGTCTTTCACCTGTCTGTGAGTACAATATGCCCTGCTATATACAGTAGTTTCAGTTTGTTAATGTCTGTGTTCCATCTTTAATGTTTTCTCTACACCCCCCCCCCCCCCCCCCGTCCATGGTGCAGACACAGACAGGGTTGTGTGTTGCAGACATCTTGCAGGACAGGGTTATTCTAACTCGCAAGGAAGGCGAGTCTTCAAAGTGCTTGAATGAGCTTCTCTTGAGTCGAATGTCACGCTTCCGGGCCTCCCATTCTGCCACACTGGCTGCTCTCACAGGCTCTGCAATCACCAACACTGTCAAAGAGGAGCAGTCTGGTAATTCATCAGCACAACTTAAAGTCATCCAGAAATGACATATGCTTCAGTGTGCAATTCATGGTGAATCTTAGGGTTATTAAAATCATTTCTGGTGACACTCATCTTCTTAACTCTTACAGCTGTCAACACTAGCTGTGGACTCCCTTTAAAGACCCTAAGAAAGACCCCTATGTATGTATGTGGAACCTATCTAGTGATGCTGGTCTCACCTCCTGGTGTGTCTGGGAGCTCTGCCACACGCTCCCTGTTTGGAGGCACCAGCAGCCTGTCCTCTCTTAAAAGTAAGAGCACACACTGACACTTGTAAATCCGCACTGTTATGTGTTTGCCATAACTTCTGACAGTTATGCTGCCATTTAGTTTTTCTCAAAAAGTTAGAGATAATGTAAATTGATTTACTTAATGTGAAGATATAGTACACTGCAAAGACTTTGGGAAAAAATTAAAAGCATTCTACATCATGTTAAAGGGAAACTTGCAGATTTGTGTCATCGCAGCGTATGCAGATGAACAGTCTGGTTTTCCCCCGTGTCATGATTGTCCAGAAATCCCCGCTCATTTGTTGGCTGACTTCAGTGGACTTGGACGGTCTTTTGCCAGTGGATGAGTGGGGAGCTCTGGGTGCTTGTGGTCTGGGGGGTTTCTTTTCAAGTTTCTAGTGGACAGCAAGTGTTCTGATAATAGTCTGATTGCAGCTTGAAGTCATAAGTTAGGATTGATAATAGTAAGGAACATTACATTTGAACACACACAATGTTTTAATTAACATTACAAGCTCAAGAAAAACAATTTGCATTATTTGTAATTTAATAATGAAAAAAATTAATAACTCCAGTGGCTTGTACTGTACAATATTGTAAGGAATGCATTTGTTTACTCAACTTACATTTTTATTTGTTCAGTATTAGCCTCCAGCCTAGTTTTTAACCTGGCTGATGGTCAGTTCAGCAGCCGCGCAGACCTCATTGATGCTCCTGGCAGTTCATTGGGCAGGGGAGCCCAGGTGGCGGGACTAGGTAAGCTCAGCTTTGTCACATTCTTCTCTTCTGTGTTGAACTCACAGATGATAGTCACACAATGCTTTGCCAGTTTAAGTGACATATATTTCTATAATCACTGGCTTCACAGGAGCATGTTATGATGCACTGAACAACTTGATCTGGACCTGCTCCAGTGATTACATAGATCAATGGTGCAATCCTGGGAACCAAGCCTTTCATCATGTGTGCCATAGGCTTGGTGTCAGCCATGTCATCAAAGAACCCAAAGGTAGATTAAAAAAATTGCACTGAAACCACCAGACGTTCTTCGTATCAGTCAGACATTTGAATATCTGTCAAACTTTTCTTTTCACAGAGGAAACTGTGGCCACTGGCGAGGTTATCAACCAGCTACTTCATCATGTAGGTGCTATGTGTATCCATCAGCTCAACCTGCTGGCAGCCAGCAGCAACAGCTTGCCCCTGGGGGCCTTGCTTGGTAAACAGCATCCCATCGAGGCCCGTCACTTCAGCAGCATCTGTGACATTATGGAGAAGGCCATGGTCAATGGAGACACATGCATCATCCGCTGCATCTTGGTGGTGTTCCAGGTCAGTCAGAGTTGCAGCTGGGGACAGTATTGCAGACAATGACTCAGCTTTTTTCTGTGTTTTGAGTTTCTTCTCTTTTTTGTCGGTCCTGTCCAGGTGGTGTTTAGGTTTTTCAATCCTCAGTCTGAGCAGAATAGGGAAAGTGTGCGTCGTTCAGGCCTACTCCTGTGGCAGCTACTCATGGCTCCAGTGGATCAGATTGGAGCAGAGATCCAGAGAGAGGTGTGCCTGGCCATCAGGTAAGTCCAGTATACTATATATATGTATATAAAACAGAACTAATAGTTAAAAGGGTGTTTTGTAAAATCAGCGATCATAATGATATTCAAATGGATCTTTTCTTTTTACCTCCTCTCTGTCTCTGTAGCTCAGGCCTGAATACTTTGTATCAGGGGGAGACTGAACTCAACAAACTGCTGAAACTGGTTTTAACTGAAGGTGACTATGATACTAAACACACATTTAATATAACTAGTTGTTTTGTGGTAAATATATTTGACATTCTGTGTATTTGTTTGTGACATTCAGGTGAAAGGAACAGTGGCCTGTCTCAACTTCGTGATGTCATTCTTACCAACTTGGCAGACCAGCTGCAGAAGAATAGATTTGGGAGTGAAGAAGATGACCACTACAGGTAAGTGGCTATCCTGAAACTATAGGGTACAATATCATTTACATAGCCTCTGATGTTAACACAAAACCAGCAAAGTGTACTCAGTAGAATGCAGATCTCCGCCAGGCAGCTGCCCAAGCTGAGCGTAGCCACTCTTGAAGATTCTTGCAGTTTCAGCAGATGTGCCGCAGCATTTCTTTGGAAGCTAATAAAAACACACCTTGTGTATTTTTGACAAAGCAATGATGCGTTTCACAGAGCTGATTGAGTTCTCCTGCTAACAGGCACTGTATGTGAAAAAATAGATAGAAAATAATTATAACGATTGAATGTATTTTTAATAACTTCAACTGCAAATCTTTGATCCATGTCATTCATAGCTGGGCTTCAACAGTAATAACCTTTTCTATAGGCTACATCACACAAAGAGCTATAAACAGAAAAAGAAAAGAAGAAAAGAAAAAATCATACTATATAGCCTGTTTACTTACTGTTGTAGAGGCAAAATGTCAAGAAAAAAATCAGGCAAGTCTAAAAAATTTGGCAGGTAAAACCCTTCGCTTCTGAAATGCTCCCGGTGTGGTATTGCGCCAGTCATAGGATGAAACAAAACCTTGTTGCAGCTGCACCCCATGAATTGTCCCTGCTTGCTTCCTTATAATCAAGATGGCATTGGCAGTAATGAAAACGGGGACTAATAAATGTCGTATTGTGCCTAACTTTAGTGCATCATAACATCTCAGTTATGTAATTAAACTGCAGCTGGTTCGGTTGAAATTAAGACCAAACCTTTTTACGGATGTCAGTTTTTTAGCCACACTGAAGACCAAAATGTGGCCTCCAGCGGACTACTTAGGGCTTGTTGGTTTTAGCTGAGCCGATTTCTGAAAAACTTGTGGCCTCTATGGGCCCATTAAGAGGAGAGAGGAGTCAGGAGTTAATGACGGTATGAAATACTCAATAAAACAGGTTTTTCAACAACACAAAATATGAGGCTGATTGGTGCGGTAGTTTTCAACATTATCAGAGAAAAGACAGACAAACACACACACACACACACACACACACACACACACATCCTAACACATTATCCCCTCCAGGCTTACACCTGGCAAAGATGACAATGTCAGGTGTTACTTTAAAAATACAAGTTAGCTCCCTGTAGGTATGTACTTGTTCAAAGTGGTAGAAATCTCTGTCTTTTACAGATTGAGTGATGAACTGCTGCACTGTATTCTCAAGACTGTCGTCCGGGAATCCTGCCTCGTCATTACCAAATGTCAGACTGTCGCACGAGACGACTTCCAGAAGCTGCTCTCCACTGTGCCAGTATGACTAGCATTTCAGCAGAACTACATGCCATCTGTGTTGATTGAGATCACATGTTTTGTGAGATTGCACTTGTCTAAACTTGAGATGGTTTTTTGCCTCTCTGTAGGTGGTCTCACCTAGTCTGCGCTACCTCATGGCTGTTCAGAACCACCTCCTCAGTAATACCATTCTTATCCGTCCGGATGATAATGACGACAGTGACAGCTCCCTACAAGGGGAAACAATGAAGGTACAGGTAAACATCCCCTTTAAATACCCCTACCTCTGTGCATGTGGTGTGTCTGTCAATGAGAGAGCAACCCACCAGACGGAGCAATGGGAGATGATTGTTCTTTTACAGCACTGCTTAGTAATTTGTGCTCATTGTAGTTTTAATGATGTCAGTTAACGGGGCTATATTAAGTAAGAATGTATTGTTTCTAAATATTACTAATGTTGGTTAAAAGGATGAAAGCGGAACAGTCTCAAATAAGCGAACAGCTCAGATTGTGTTAATATATGGAGTTTTTTTCTGCAGACATAAAATTAACGAAATCATGTTTGTATAATTTCCATATTGCATGACAGAGATGACCATGGAAAATCTTGAAAGCAGAGTTACGTAAGTGTGGGCATATTGTGTGTGTGTGTGTGGTCCCCAGGAGCTGCAAAGCAGCATCTTATCCCTAGCAACAAAGATCCTGGTGGGATGTGATGAAGTGCTGGAGACCCTGCAGCAGGTGACCACAGCTCTCATTAACAGCGACATTGCTGACAGAGAAACGAGGTGAGCTTTTGACTTCATCTGTTTTTAAAAACTGCCTCTTTAGGGTGGGAAAATAACCCTTTAGTCAGCCAGCCACAGTGGCTGCTGGATACCTTTAAAATCATGCGTGAGACTTTTGAACTTAATCTTTGGTGTCAGCTGTATTACCATAAAACTATAATGTAACTGACAAAAATAAAATGAGACATGATGCTCTCTTAGTTGGCTTTAATGCTCTATTTCTCCGTGAAACAAGATTTAGCTAAACCTGAGTAATGCTGTTGCCTCCTTACAAAGAATAGAAGGGTGTGTGAGAAATCATTTATGTACGCAGGCTTTTGCAATCACTGTGGCTTTGTTTTACCTCTTTAATTTTCCCTATTTCTTGTGTTGTTTTTCTGCTTAGTATCAATCACTTTCACATTGAAAAGCTGCCTTTTCTCTGCTTGTTGTTCAGGTTGAAAGGCCTGGAACAGGTAACCAAGGCCACCATGCTTGGGCACCTGCTACCAGTGTTGCTCACCTCTCTGATGCACCCCAACCTGCAGACCCTCACTCTTGCTGATGCCCTCATGCCTCAGTTGGTGCAGCTGGTCCTCTATACTAGCCAGGTTAGAGTCTTGCCAGTCCAAAAGACAATTCTTGCATTGAATAAATTGTTTTGCCTTGAGTAACAAAGAAGTATTAAAGTAGTTGTTTCTACTCTCTGTTTTCCAGACTGCCCTGCTACTGAAGACTCAGTCTCCACTTTTCACTGACGAGCCTCCACCTGTGGGGGGCTCTGTAGGGCCGGGGGCGAAAGCATGTGCTGCTGATGACAAGTACGTTTGCTGAATGTCCACCAGAAGCATGCTAACAATCAATTCGCAGTGAATCTATCTGATTATATTTTGGATCACTTGTTTTGTTAGTCATAAACTCAGCTTTGTAAAACCAGTCATTTGTTTGTATTGCATTAGAATTCTTGACGAACGTGAGGAGCCCGGTTTCCTGACTGGACTGAAGATCCCTGCCCCATGGGCTGCTGGGAAGACAGTAGAGACAGTGCATCCTGTGAGGGACAATTACAAGTTCAAGGAGACAGTACACATCCCAGGAGCGCGCTGCCTGTACCTTCGCTTTGATTCTCGCTGCTCCTCACAGTATGATTATGACAAGGTACTGACTCATGCAACTACACTAACTGTAGGTCCAGTGGCCTTCATCCTTTGTGGCTCTGGTTGGGGACATTTTTAATTAAGTGTATTCTTTGACATTTTAGTTGGTCATCTATGCTGGTCCCAATACCAACAGTCGTAAAGTAACAGAATATGGAGGGAATACTCTGGGATATGGCAGTCGTAGTGTCTTGGGGACAGGATGGCCCAAAGACCTTGTCAAGGTAAAAGAAGCGGTTTTTCACAAACATACACAGTAAACACATTGTGCACGAACAGTCTTGAAGAGCTACATTTTTTGTATGTCATGTTTTAGGTTGAAGGAGACACTGTGACGTTTTCTTTTGAGATGAGGAGTGGACGTGAGCACAACACCCCTGATAAAGCCATGTGGGGGTTCTCCTGCACTGTCAGAGCTCAGGTAAAATCTGGGAGCACTGGCATGTCCCAGACATTTGTATTTACTGTTGATTAATCACACTGGCATCATGTAACATGAAGAACAACAGCTAATTCTGTAGATGCTATTTGTTTTTGCTTTCAGGAGTCATCTGAGGATGTCTCTGGAGGCCTCCCCTTCCTGGCAGACCTTGCCCTCGGTCTGTCAGTGCTGGCTTGCTCTATGCTCCGCATTCTCTATAATGGGCCAGAGGTGACAAGAGAGGAGGAAGCCTGCCACGATTTGCTCTGCTCAAAGCTGCTGCAAAGGTGACACAGCTGAATGAAAATACCACAAAATGTCTGCCAGTTTTATTGATTACCCATGTGATAAATATAGTACAATTTAAGAAGTGGCACACATTCCTCAGTGGTATGTAGTTGAGTGCAGCAAAACATCTGGCAGCATAGATGACAGACAGATGACACGCTCTGTTTTTCTAATAGGTGTCAGTGGCAGGTGGAAGCAAACGGTGCGATCTCTCCTGCCCTCACGCCCAGCCCTTCACCGCTGCCACTCACTATTGAGGAGGATCGGGAGTTCACCTACCCCTCTGATGTGCTCATCCCACCCCCAGGCCTCATGCCAGGGACCTACTTTGATTTGCCTCGTATCCGCCTCCCTCCAGGCATCATGGGAAGGCTACGAGAGGTGTCTGGAAGGGCTCGACCACAATTCCGTCCTAGTATCAAGTAAGAAGGTCATACTGTTACAGTACAGAGGATATTCATGTGACATCATTGTACACAAAAAAGTGAAAACATTGCTGAAATAGAAAGTGCGAGAGAGGCGAAGCAACACAAAGCAATTCTTTCTAAAGCCTGATTTATGGCACGGTGCTTGACATTTTTGGTAAGTATTGTTCGACAGGAATTAAACAGTCACACATTGTTTTCAATTTATGTTTCAGCAAAAGGTTTTAAGTTGTTACCATGGTAAGCAGAGACCCTCTGCATTTTTTATGATGAATCAATGAATCAATACATGAATCATTGATGATTTCTTTGTGTGGAGCTGACAAAAAAATATTTCAGTCAGGACCACTGAAAGAAAACTTTTTTTCATTGCAGTGTTATATTTGGCAGTATGGCTTTGTCCTATGTAGAAAGCCTAAGGTGGAGAGAGCACACCTCTCTGCCCCTCCACGCGCATAGGAGAAAAGCCTGAGGCAGAGAGAGCAAACCTCCCTGCCCTTCCATGCACCTACATGGAAAGCCTAAGGCAGGGAGAGCAGCAGCAAAGACCCCCCAGAAACAGAACAGAGCAAGCATCAATGACAAACGGAAATAACACTGATTAGTCAGACACAGCTTGAAAAGGAGGAGCTGGGGTGGAGGCGGGTTGCAAAGCGGCTTGCAGAGGAAGCAGCAACAGTAGGCAGGCCTGAGCCCTGAATGAGATTTGCCAATGGGTTGCATAGAAAAGAATCATGTGAGCTGTCAGCTGACTCCCCTCCATCAATCAGCTGAACCATCAATTGATTGGGCTGCTTGAGATCAGCTGATGTAGCTGGGATGTGTCCTGCCTGAACTAAGGGTATGCTAAATTTTGGTCAGTAAATGTCTGCTGTTATTCAGCCTGGTGAAGGCAATTTTGCTGGCCGCTGTCCTCTCAGCTCCCCAGGAGCTGCTGCTGACAGACAGCTGCCTCTGTGGATTGAGATGCTGAATACAGGTCAGAGTGGTGGGGATTGAAAACAACTATCTCCGTGGCGACAGTACCAGTTACATTGCAAGACAAATTCTGATGTTGTCCGCAACATAAAAAAATTCTGCAGATGCGCAACATGAAAGGAAAGTGTCATTTTTTTATTCCTGTTGAACAAATTAAATTTCTGTTGAGCAACACTTATCAAAAGTGTTGAGCGCTCTGCCATAAATCAGGCATAAGACTGTTTGTTAAATGAATTATGTAATAAATTATAAACATGTTTTCAAACTGGTTCACAGATGATCAGGATGTCCTTTAAAGTACTTGTGGTTTTGATCACATATCCTTCTTTAAAATAGAATGTCTAGGCTTTTGTATGTCTTCAGGCTTTGTTGATACGGTGAATTTTGATTTAGTTTTGAATCATCATCATTTGTTTTCTTCTCAGTATTGCAGCTCTCCCCATTCGTAGCAGCCATAGTTGGTTAGTTTTTGTGTGTTTATTAGATGAGCAAGGTGATATTGCTATTGACACAACCAATTTTTTCTGCAAGGGAGGTGATCAGGCCAGATGTCATGGAGGAGGTTATAGTATCCTGTGTCATAAAACACCTAAGCCTGGTGGATGCCCTTCAGTCACTTGTTAACTACCAGTACCGTGAGGATCATGCTGAGGAGTATGACCTGGTCTGTAAGATCATGGCTGAGACCTTCAAGAAGATCAATGCTATGGAACGCCAGCTGCAGGTGAGCTCTTCTTACATAGCAAGGTTTTTAAAAACTAGGATGCTTTGAATTATGTTTGCTTGCTATCAGTGGAAGACACACTGTTCACTATGCATGTTTGAAAACTTGTTTTTATTTTGGGTATTCAAGAGTTCTAGGTTAGATAGTTAAATGAAGTATTTCCTGTTCACTGCAGGGAATGAGATTAATGGAGAGTTGCTATTGCATGGTGTTTTTTGCAAAGTTATGTTTATTTGCAGCCAGGACGCTTGTATACTGGGCATATTTAAACCACCTTATGATACCTCTAATCACCAGATTGGAGAGATATTTGCATAATGGGCAGCATATTAAACTACAGCTTGGAAATATGAGAGTATTATTAGTTTTCAGTTGAAATAAGGACAAGGCTGAACAGAAGACCTGAGTTTAGCTAAAAAGGAAATTAGGCTAGCAACCTGAACAGAAACAAAGTCTCACTCTGTTTCTAATTATCTCCTGTGTTGCTTTCAGAGTGTTGCAGAATTGGAACAGAAATGGCAGAATGAGGTAGAGGAGGCCCAGCAGGGAAAGCTGGAGAACAACACTCCTTTCTTTCACGACTACCACTTCTTTGAGGTACCCTGCTCCACACACACAATTTACAATTTTCCTCTAGAGATTCAAACTACCATTCACTTTGATATTCATAATCTATTGTTTTGTTGTTGTTTTTTTGACCAGAACAAAATTAAGGAGCTGGAACTACTTTGCTCACTTAAGGAGGTCCCACTCGATTTTAGTGATTTGGAGAATGTTGTCCTTGCATTGAGGCAAGTAATTAAAAATTATTCTAGCACTACAGGTGTCACGGATCAGTTCGTGCGGTAACATTATGTATCTGCACCTACAGGGAGAAGTTCTTTCAAGAGGTAAACACCATGCACCTCAGGAGTACCACCTCACTGGCCAAAACTAAGGCCTTGGTGAAGAGTCTGATGAATCGCACTGAGCTTCTGCTCCATGTTACCATCGCTCCACATTGCAGAAGTCTAACCAGCACACCCGCAGGCACACCAGGTCCAGGTACATAAGATCTTTTTATGGGTCCTGTTATGGTTACGGTGATGGTGATGAAACCCTGTTTGGCAGCAGGGTTGGGAATAGAGATATTTTCCTTCAGATTTTGAAGCCAACTGCTGTCAACACAAGGTCCATCAGCCAGTGCATCAATGGGTACGGTTACATAACTTACACAGGAGTCTGACTCTAATTACTTTTTGGAAATACAATGTATCACAGCCTTATTTCTGTAAATCAATATTTTCATCTGTCAGTGTTTGTCAGTTCATAAATCCTGCATAATTAGAAGTGTCTTTAGTTAGCTCAAGGCATCAGTCATGGGAGACAAAATGACATTGAGTTTGTTTCTCATCTAATATTTCTGATTTTGTTGTGCCAGCCTCGAAGTCTGTGTCAGACGCCAAGACAGTGATCCCCATGGTGAAGCAGCCAGTCTTTCTACGCAGCATGTCAGCACCCTCTGACTTGGAGATGATTGCTAACCAGGACTTAGAGTTTACACATGCGCCCCAAAGGTATTTTTCTATTTTTGTTTGATAGAATTAATGTTTGAGAATCATGCAAGGGAATTGGCAATTAATTTATTCCTTTACTTGTTATCTTTAGGAGGCGACACCACCCTACGAGTCATCGCAGCAGCTCCTTTACCCTGCTGCAGTCTCTGGCCATAGAAGACAGCCGTGACAAACCAACATACAGTGTGCTGCTGGGACAGCTCTTTGCCTTTATTGGAACAACACCTGATCAGGCTGTAAATAACTTACTCATTACTCACTTCTTTTTTCGTTGCCATAGCTGTATGAGAATCAGTTGGTAAATTCTGGTCTGACAGTGAGATCTTTTATATCGGTGATTTCTGTAGGTGTCAAGCAGCAGTTTCCTGTCTGCTGCGCAGACGCGTTGGAGACGTGGCAGCACGCGGAAGCAGGCACTTGTTCATATGAGAGAGCTGCTCACTGCTGCTGTCAGAGTGGGTGGTGTCACTCACCTGGTGGGGCCTGTCACAATGGTACTGCAAGGTGGCCCAAGGTAAGAAAGCAGTGCTATTAACAGTAGTAACAATCCCTCCCTACTCTACATACATACACAGGTAAAATGTAATCATGATATTACAATATTTAAACATTTTAATGCCACAGTTAAACAATGTTTGAATTTGCCTGATTCTTCAATACATTTGTGTTTATGTGCCATCTGTGCAGGATTGAAGAGCTGACCTGTGGTGGAATGGTAGAGCAGGTGCAGGAGGCCTTTGGGGAGACCATGACATCTGTAGTGTCACTATGTGCTCGCTACCCTATTGCTTGTGCCAACAGTATTGGCTTGCTTTGCACAATCCCCTACACCAGGCAAGATACTTAATCTTGCATCTCTCTTTTGATTTGTCACTGTATTACTAAACCCTCAGAGTCCTTACCCACATTCATCATCTGTGTTGATATAGGAGTGAAGAGCAGTGCCTGGTGCGGAGCGGTCTGGTCCAGCTCATGGACAGCCTGTGTAGTTTAAGTGGTCAGAGGGAATGCAGCTCAAACGAGAAGCAGACCAAAAAGCAGAAGGTGGCCACCATGGCATGGGCTGCTTTCCAGGTACTGGCCAACCGCTGCATTGAGTGGGAGAAGGTGGAAGGTAAGTTATGCCTGTAGGTCCTTACTTACTCTGATCACGTCTCAAGAGCCATCAAGTTAATTATATTTGTACTGATCCTGAAAATGCATGCACATACTACATGAACTTGCCTTTAAGTATACATTAACAATGTCAATGTTTTTTTACATGGTTGGAGGAAATGGTTGTACACTACACATTTAGTAGTGTGTTGTAATGATAGGTAAGTAATCATTCTTATTCTCTCTTTGAAGGTGGGTCTACCGATGCAGTACACTCAGGTCTGGCACGGCAGGTGTCCAGCCTGCTGACCAATCACCTGGCCCGAGCCACAGAGTGCTGTGGGAATCAGGCAGCTGGCAATGATGCCTTACAGGATGTGCTCAGTCTGCTCAATGACCTGTCCAGGTAAAATTTTATGTCATGTATGCAAATAATATATTTGTTTGAATCATTTATGTATATTGTTATGTCTTTTGTGCGTATTTATACAGTGTTTGTAAAATGTTTCTGTGTTTTGTATTGCAGGAGCCACATAGGGAAAGCTATTCTGAGCCAGCCAGCCTGTGTTTCTAAGCTCTTGTCTCTGCTACTTGACCAGAGACCTTCTCCAAAGCTGGTACTTATCATCCTGCAGCTATGCCGAGCTGCCCTGCCTCTCATGAGTGTGGAGGACTGTGGTAACGTGGCCCTGCCCTCGTGGAGCTACTCTATTAACACACTAGATGCTGAGCAACAAGATGCTAGTGACCCTGCCTCGCGTATTGCCGCCTTGCTGCTCGCCAAGCTGGCAGACTATGTTGTGCCAGGTTGGTCTCTCTTACCTAGGAGTGCTAAATTAATGTGTGTGGAAGGGGGTGTCCCCTGTAGGCAAATGCTTTTTTATTAAAAAAAAAATAAATAAATAAAAAAAAGAAGAGCCAATATTGGATAAGCAACTGGATAGTCACGAAGATACTTTCTCCTGCTAATATTTAGTATTTACAATGTTCCCTCTTTGCCAGGCTGTCAGACCCTGCTCTCCCCTAGCTCCTCTGAGCCAGACACTAGTCTTTCCCGTGCCAGTTCAAAAGGAGCTCTGAAGTCTGAGGATGTTGGGGAGGAGGGAGAGGCGGTTGATGGCAAGCTGTCAATCTTTATCCACAAAAGAGAGGACCAGTCATCTCATGAGGTTCTACAACCGCTTCTAAGGTAAGGTTGACCCTGATATCTTTTTTAAATTTCACATTAGCAAGCTTAGTCTCGGTTTCTGACTGTGACATGGGCATTCTTTCATGAACTCCAAAATGCAGTAGCTCAGAGGGACGTCCCTTTCGGCTTGGCACTGGAGCGAACATGGAAAAGGTTGTAAAGATGGACAGAGATATGACAAAGGTAGGATTTTTACTGAAAAAAAAAACATGTATCCAGAATTCAAAATATACTCATAATATGAGAGCTTGTGTTTCTGTGGCTCTATACCAAGTGCCATCCTTACCTCTGCTGTTGTATTTCAACCCCTCTGTAGAGTGGCAGTTGTGAAGTGATAACAGAAGAGGCCTCTGCTGCCCTGAGGAAAGCGAACAAATGGGCCCAGTCTGGTCTGATAGTGAGTGTTGGTCCACCTGTGGAGACTCTAGCCCAGGAGACCGCTGGAGGCATTACCACTGGTGACAAGAAGAAAACTGCTCAGACTGCTGTGTGTCGAGACAGGAATGCTGATCTGGCCAGGTAAGTAAACAAGAATAACCACAGCTGTAATAACTATATTTGTCCACTCCAGCTGTCTTCATCATTCAGTTATAGGTATCAATAAGCGAGTAGTGGTCATACTGCATGTAAATTTGTGTCTGGTTGTCTGGTCAGACCGTACACGTGACAGACTTGTTCTGACTTCTAAATTTGCCTTGCACAGGTCGGACCCTGTTAGGCCATTTATCAGTGGCCATGTTGCCAACAGTATGGCTGCTGAGGTCATTGCTCTGCTGCATAGTCTGCTCACTGCCCCAGAGTCCAACACTGCTCAGATCTGGACCAGCACTGCTGAAAAAGTAAAGGACTATTATGTGTATGACTTTATCACAATGTGTATGCTCATTAATTTTAAATGATAAGTATTCTATATGATGCTGTCTTCTATTAGACCTAATGATTTCTCTGTCTTGGTTTGTTGTAGGTTCTGTCCCGTGCCCTGATGTTTATTCCCCAACTGGGGAAGTATGCTGAGAGTATTCTGGAGAATGGGAGCAGCAGTGGCAGGAAACTGGCTAAGCTGCAGGCCATTGGCAGACAAGCTGTTGCTGCTCTTTGTGCCCTTGGGGGCTTTAAAGAAACTATTAAGATCGGCTCTGAAGTCCAGGTTAGTTGAGGGAGAAGATTTAGTCATCATGCTGCACTTTCACACCAAATTGTGCTGTACTTTGCATCTTAGGTGCAATCACATTTTGTACTTTAAATGTTAAATGTTGACATATTTTCTGTAATTCATCTGCTCTGCAGGTGGTAGGTAAGGGAGTGCTGGGCAGTGTGGGCATAGTTATGTCCATCAATGAGCAGGAGGGAATTGCCACAGTCAAGTTTCCTTCTTGCGAGTACAGGAGAGCTTGCCAAGCCTCAGACATCCTGACAGTACCAATATCACGCCTCTGCACACCCAGATCTGAGGTACAAGTTTCAGCATCACACACAGCAGTCCTTATTTATATGGAAAATACCAGCTCAAATCTCACTTCACTCTCTACTCTTCCCCAACAGGCTCTCCCCCTTTATAAGCTCTCAATCACAGAAAAGGTGGTACAAGCAGTGCAGTCCATGCTTCTTCCACAGGAGGGCAGTCTCTCCATTCACACTTCTCTACCAGCTACAGGAGATGGCTCTAGCCCAGTAATGGCTGCAGTCCGCTTGCTGGCTGAAATCAGGACCAGGTTAGTAAACATTCATATAAATTCCCCTTCAGCTGCAGCCTGTCTTTAGGGTTGTTTTTAATCTGGTGTACTGTGAACACCTGAAACCCTTGAAACTCTGGTCTCATGATGTAATTTAAAAAAAAATTGTAATGACAGATTTACAGCAGAACCATAGACTGGACAACAATCATCAAGTTTTTAATGGCTTTTAGGGCATGCCTGGTGATGGCGCAGCTCCTGGAGGATAGCTCCTTCTGTGAGGAGTTCATCCAGCAGTGTCCTGCTGCTGTTGAGGTTCTTAACCTGGTCGCCCAGGAATGCAGCCCTGGTGAGCATACCATACATACTGGCATGAGAAATAATTTGAGCACCCAAAACCTTTCACATTACAGAGTAATGCATTTGGTCTGTAATACATCTTTCACTGAGTTTTGTCATCTTGTGCAGGGGAGCGTCTCGGCATGGTCGAGGCTCAGTGTGAAAGAGTAAGAATGCTGTACCGGGACTGCGCTCGGCCTCCTCCTCCTCCACTGCAGACAGACAGACGCCAGGTGGGAGTTATCAAATTTATAGCACACACTAGGTTTTGTTTATATTACTTTAATTGTTGCAGTAACCAACCAGAAATGCAAGAAAGATCCCTTCTTGTGTAACAAACATGTGGACTTGATGCAGCTGAAAATACACATTTATCTTGGGAGAAGACAGAGAACGAGAGACAGAAAAGGTGATAATCAAACTTTTCCCTCATCAAAGACAGTCTTACTTCAGTCTTAAAAAAAGTGTTGGTGGAAAACCACTCAAATCTGTTGAGTACATGTTGGAATTGACTGACAGCTGAAGGCAAGATAATTATAGTATGAAATTCATATACTGCTGCAAGCCTCAACTCAATCTTCAAAGACATTTGATAAATTAAATAGTCAGATTTGTGGGCCCGACTCATCTCCTATTCCTTTGATGTGCTTGTCTCATCAGCCCAAGGAGATCACTTGGTGTCCATCCAGAGTGTTCCCTCCAGTCCGTGCCTGCATGTTCTCATCCCGTCTGACCTCTGTCACCTTCCTGGCTGATCCAAGTGCTGGAGGAGGGCTGCCCAGAGGCACCTTTATCTACGCTACCTGTCCTGTACCAATTCAGGTGGGCACATGCATTAATATTTGCCCTCTCAGTTTATTTGAACATGTACTACTGAGATAAAATCATGCACTGGTGCCGCAGCCTGTCCAAAGTCTGTTTACTTCTTTTTGCCCCTACAGGCCCCGTCCTTTTACTGGGAGATTGAAATTGTCTCCTATGGAGACTCTGAGGAGGACAGTGGCCCGATTGTGTCCTTTGGTTTTGCCACCGAGGCAGAGAAGAGAGATGGAGCGTGGACCAATCCTGTCGGCACATGTCTTTTCCACAAGTATGTTTCCCTGCAAATGAACTGCAAGATCTTTTTCCCACTGCTCTGTCTCTGACTTGAGTGCTGACTGCTATTTTTCTCTTTTATGTTGTTCCGTCTCTGTGTGTCTGTCTCCTGTCTGTGTGTGTGTGTGTGTGTGTGTGTGTGTGTGTGTGTGTGTGTGTGTGTCAGTAATGGTAGGGCAGTGCATTATAATGGCTCCAGTCTGCTGCAGTGGAAGAGTGTCAGGCTGGATGTGGCTCTACTTCCTGGTGAGACAGGAGACACAATATCTTTATCTTCACATACAATCTATCGTCTTTTTTGTCTCAGTTTGTCAGCGTAGAAATCCATACAGGAATATATGTAATGGATTTGAACTAAACTCCTAAAAAGCATTTCATCATATCCAGCTGCTCTTTAAAAAAAACTATTTTGCTTCCTTAAGTCAAGCTGTTTGTAGTGTTGGCATGTTTTAAAATATGTCATTGCCTGAGTCATTATAGAAAATGTTTACCTTACATTTGTATAAACACAGGCGATGTGGCTGGAATAGGCTGGGAACGTTCCGAGGGCACTCCTCCGCCCCCTGGTCAGGCCCCTAAAGGCAGGGTCTACTTCACCTACTGTGGCCAGCGGCTCGGCCCCATCCTTGAGGATGTAGCTGGTGGAATGTGGCCCCTGGTTCACATTCAAAAAAAGGTGGGTTGCTGTTGACCAAAATGACATTTACAGCTTTATAGTTGAACTTCTGTCAAATTTTGGTTCACCACTTATATTTAATATGTATTACACTGCATCATTTTCTTTGCTGCTTCAATTACACAATTTTCCCTAAAGAATAATGTGGTCAATTGTCTATTTTGCTTTTCTTTGTTCTGTAGAACTCAAAGATCCGTGCCAACTTTGGAAGCCGGCCATTTGCATACGCAGAAGGCCAAGCACACAGAAATGCGGCCGACTTATGTGTAGACCTCGCAGAGGAAATAAGTGCAAATTTTGAAGCACTGCCCTTTGCTATGGCCTCAGACAGTGATAATGATGCAGGTGCAAGTGTTACCTCTGACTCTGGCTCCCATGGACCGCCTTGTCGGATTGCCGCCGTGGCAGTTGCCCAGCAACGTATGTTTTATCACCTTTACGTCAGCCTTACCCTCATTAAAGAGCTTGTTTTTCCTTTACATCTTTGAATTTGCATAAATATCCCACAAAGACAGGTCGGGAGTGCACCACACTGATACAATGTTTGTGTATCATTTGTTAAACTCACATTTTCTGTTTGTGTTTTTCTTGTTGGTACAGAGTACAACAGCGACCTGTCGTGCCACTACAAAGTTGAACTGAGCTATGAGAACCTGGTCACCTCTGGACCTGACCCTCATCCTCCTCCTATTGCAGATGATGAGAGTGATGATGAGGATGATGATGATGTCCCAAGAGTGAGTGGGCTCTCCACTCCTCAATATTTCTCATCTTCTAATAATGACTTTGGAATTACTTTTATGCACTCTTCATTGTTTATTTTGACTTGTGTTTGAATCTAGGAGGACCACTATGCCTTGCTGGTAAAGGCCTGGGAGACCAAAGTGTTCCCCACTATTCGTAGGCGGTTCCGTAATGAGGCGGAGAGAAAATCTGGCCTGGACCAAATTAAAGGAGCTCTGCAGCTAGGTAAAGAAGGAAAGAATATCATGAAAACATAACCTTAATGTCCAGTGTAACACATATTGTAGGAAGTACTGTTAAAGTGCTTTTAACTTTATGGCTAATACTTCAGTGCACTGATGCAACATACAAGGGGGGCACTGTTGTAAATGTAAAATTAATCATCCTTCAACAACTCTGAACAAGGTGGAGTAATTATAGTACCGCAGCTAAATTTGACATGGAATTAAATGACAAAGTTAATAACCTATTTAATTAGTTAAGCTGATGTCAAAGTTTATTTGAATGAAAGATTGGCTCAACCATACCTATTCTGAGCCTAGGCATATTTGTGTTAATGATGAGGTAGGCTTTGACTTTTTTGCACATTTGGTCAGTGTAGTTGAAACATAAACAACTTTGTCAATGTTTGTCTCTGTGGTGTATTTTGGTCACAACAGGCATGGTTGACATTGCAAGACAGACAGTGGAGTTCCTGTATGAGGAGAATGGTGGCATCCCACGTGACCTTTACCTCCCTACCATCGAGGATATCAAGGATGAGGCCAACAAGTTCACTATTGACAAAGTTCGCAAAGGTACTGTTCACCTTCATCACTTTAAATAATATGATTTCAGTTTGCATTGTGAGAGAGCACTATAGTAAAACTTGAGCTGACACAGTGTACAATTTACTTAATCTTCATGATATTTTGCTTACCCAACACAGGCTTGACTGTGGTCATCCGCTCTCCGGACAGCAACAATACCAACACCACCACAGGAGGAACAGCTCTGCCCAAGTTTGCTATCCGGGGCATGTTAAAGACCTTTGGTTTGCATGGCGTGGTGCTGGATGTAGACTCTGTAAGTACAGTAGTTGATGCTTCAGTGTTTTGAGTCATTATTGGGAATGTGTCAATAAACTCAAATTTAATGACAACACTAAAATTAAAGTAGTCAGTAAAATAATCCTATTTAATTTCACAAATAAATGCCTAACTTAGACCTACTGCAAAACTTGTTTGACCATATATAAACACATATTAAGCACCTCCTTTAGAGATACAATACCAGTTTTCTTCAACTTAACTCTTCTTCAAGCCTATATTGACAACACATATTACACATATGTTATCCTAGGCCCATTTAAATATTTTTTTGGCTGTCCTGGTATCACCAGTATCACTTAACCTGTTCCAAAGCCATAACCTTTGTTGTTTACTTATACTTCCTCAGGTGAATGAGCTGGTACAGGTGGAAACCTACCTGCGCAGTGAGGGAGTTCTAGTGAGGTACTGGTACCCTATTGAGATGTTGGAGCGCCCACCTGCAGGATCACGACGGACTGCAGCTAATGGCTTAGTCTCACTAGACAGTAGCAACATTCAGATTCATAGGTAACGTATGAACCCACAGATGATTAGCAAAATGTAAATGCTTCCTGCACCAGTGCTCAGTATAATGTCTGTTTTACTGCTTTGCTGCAGGGAACTGCTTCGTTGTGAGAGTGCGCTGGCTCGGTTATACTGTCGTATGGCCTTGCTCAACATCTTTGCCCCCAAGAATCCCCACACCTTCACTCGTCTATTCCACATACCTGCTATCCGTGACATCACGTTAGAGCACCTGCAGCTGCTGTCCAATCAGCTGCTGGCTCCTCCCCTCCCTGGTGAGTGTTAATTTTTCTTTTAAATTGCTGGATCTCTGAATTTGGTGTTAATGATCGTTTGTGTTTCTGTGCTGATTGTGCTGATGTTCTTCCTACAGATGGCACTATTAGTTCTAGCTCTATCCTACTGGCTCAGTCGGTGCTCCACAACCTCCAGGGCCAAAGCTGCTCTCCCTCCGAACTATTCTACCAGGGCAATGCTCAGCCCATCCGGGAGTGGCTGACAGTGGCCATCACCCGTGCCTTGCATCAAGGAGAGGAAAGCCTGCTGGAGCTCACAAAGCAGATCTGCTGCTTTCTACAGGTCAGTGCTTGATTTAATAAATATGCCCCTGGATACCTCCCCAGTTTGTAATGTCGCTAATCTTCTCTTATAATTTCGTTTAATTTTACAGAATGCACCAGAGCAGTTTACATCTGAGGAGTTCCCTGTGACAGAGTCAAAGGTTAGCATGGATGTCAGCTTTCCAGGTGCTGCGTTTGTGATCGTATCCTGCAAGGAGAGCCAGTTAGGATGTCGCAAAGAGTGAGTTTCTCAGAAGTGTTCAACATCCACTTCCTGTAAAATTTTTAAAATAACCTGCTGTCTTTTCCACTCCATTAGCTCCAGCCTTTATAAGGCCCCCTGGGCTCGAGTCATGGTGTATGGCCTGGGTCACAAAGTACGCAGAAATGGCCAGCTAAATCTGATGGAGGCAGTGTGTTATCCTCTGGATGCCTCACCTACCAACACAGGCCTTACTCCCCCTCCCACCACCAACCAATACCCCTCTGTTATCATACCCACTGACAAGGTGCACATCAAACTGGGTGAGTATCCACCTCCCAGAGAAAGATTCACACAGGCTGCTTCAAGGTTTTGTTAAAAAAAAAACAAAAAAAAACAAGACAAGATGAAATGGCATTAAATATCCTATTGTTTTGTTTGTAGGGGTGTCGCCCCCTCCTGGTGCTGTACTGGTGCTGCATTCCTTGCCATTGGAGTTTCCTCTGGCCATGGCATTTGCTGAACAGCTGTTGACATGGAAACTGGGGGAGGACAGTGAGCGATCAGAGGATGAGCTGGACACAGTGCCCTCGTCTGTGCTGCTGCAGGTGGTCGAACTACTAGGTAGGTTGACCACCGGTGACAACAGCACTTTAATGAGCTTAATGTATTAACCTGTTTGTTGTTGCTGTATACATTATTTAATGCAACCCATCCTTCTTCACAATTATCCAGCAGACACACACGGATTTTGTGTTATGACCTTTGGATATTATTTAATGCTTTTTGGTGTATATTCTCAGTAAAAAAGCAAAATTAAGAAGTCAAAAAAATAAAATATAATACCTCTTTTGATGTGGGTTTTTAAGTCTTTGCTTGGTTTTTCAAAACTGCAATAAACTCTTGTACTTCTTGTACTTACAAGGTAATAAAATGTCAATCTTATAAATGTGTAGTGTTTGTGAACTAGTTAAACCTGCATATTCATTATTCTTCACTACTAGCTCAATAAATCATAAAAGAACTTGCAAGATAAATCATACCAAACATAAATATGGATTTTAACAACTTGAAATGTTTTCTGTGTCATTGTTCGTATTGTTTTAGGTGGTTTGCTTTGGACCACTGATCTGGCTCCCTCCATAAAAGAGCTCATCTTTCATTTACTGGCTGAGCTTTTGCGGAAGATCCACCACCTGGAGCAGCGCAAGAGCCCTGCTGGTCTCTCCAGCTCCATTGCTCTGCTGCTTAACCCCTGCCTTGCAGTGCTCATGGCCCTGCAAACAGAGCTCCGAAAGCTCTACGACCGGGAGACTCAGGGATGGACTGCTGGAGGCGCTGGAGCAGGGGGGTCATCATCTGGCGGTGTAGCGTTGGCTCTGGGAGCGGAGCAGAGTCGGTTCTCCACCTACTTCCACGCTCTGATGGAGGTGTGTCTGGCTGTGGCAGAGGTGACGCTTCCCCTCAATGTTGGCGGCTCTTCAGTGGGAGCCCTGTCCTCCACCAGTGCCCCTAACCTTAGTGACTCTTCATCATCTTCGTCATCGTCCCCGGGCCAGACGCCACAGAGCCCCAGTCTGCTATCTAAACGTAAGAAGGTGAAGATGAAGCGCGAGAGAGCAGCGGCTGCAGTGGCAGCAGCAGTCTCTGGGAAACGGGGGAGTGGAGGTGCGCGGTTGTCAGAGAGTGACAGTGCCCTGCTGAACATGGCGGGTAGTAAACCTGAGGATATGCTGTGGTTCCACCGCTGCCTCACACTCCTCATGATACTACGACATCTCGCCAATAAGGATCCGCAGGGCTTAAGTGTGACCAGTGATGCAGTGACAGATGCCTGCCACGCCCTGGTGGGTCCCACTGCCCACAGCCGCCTGCTGGTGCTCTCAGGTATCCCCACGCACCTGGAGGAGGCCGTGGTTCGTAATGCTATCCGCAGGGCTTGCAACGCACATGGAGGGCTCTTCAAAGATGAAGTCTTCATCCCTCTGCAGGAAGAGGACCCAAAGAAGCCCAAAACTGGAGCTGGGGTTTCTAGCCCTCAGGATGGTAAAGCGGGACCTGAACCTGAGCGCCCCTTCTCCAACAACGGAGGTCCTGAGAGTCCTGACAGCTCCAGCAGCGTAACTCCAGCTATGAGCGTGAGCGCTTCAGCTTCTACCAGCCAGACGTCGATCTGCAGCTCCTCTCAGGGAGTGTCCCGCACTGCCAGTGAACTTTCTGTCGATCAGGAAGCTGTTCCGCCCCTCACCCCTGCTGCTGCAGCTTCGGCTGTCACGTACCCTCAGCAGGGCCCCCAAGACCCCCAGACCGTTTCTAGTCAGGAGAGTCAAGATACCTCCCTGTGCAGTACAGGAAGCCTGGGGAGTCTTGGGAGCTTGGGGGAGCCTCTCGACAGTGCAGAAACACCGTCAGTGTCAGATGGGGGCTCTATGCACACAGTCACTTCACTGGAGAGCAATGCAGTCATGGCCAGGCCCATCAAGGGTTATGCTGTCATTGAGGTGAGTTGATAAGAGCACCATAATAGATCTAAGGTGTTTGATTTTGTGTTGTTTTGAGGAAATACGCTTGTCTTTCTTTTGTTAATCACAGGTTCGTTCTCGAGCCAAAGTGGAAAAGATCCGTGCCAGTCTTTTCAACAGCAGTGATCTGATTGGCTTGTCCAGTCTGGAAGGAGAAGAGGAACTTATGGAATTGACCAATGAGGAGATCCTCACAGCCTCCAGTGTTAACCAAAGCCTGTTTGACACACAGGGAAGTTCCGCACTTGAAGACTACTTCCTGGACAAGTCAGTCAGAGGTTAGATTACATATATTCTGCTTTTACACACTGACATTAGTTCTGCCAGTATCTGCCAAATCTTAAATAATCTATCTCCATGTTTTAAGGTGACAAGCTTGTTCCTGGAGCACGAGATGTGCTCACAGATATTTTCAAGAGCTGCGTGCACTCAGAGCAGATGCTCAGCCTCACACAGGCCAAGCCAGTTAAAGTGTCTGACATTTACCTCAGCAAGGAGCAGATCAATGCTCAGACCCCTGGCAACCTACTGCATACTTTCTTCACCAATGTTAGGCCTCCAAAGAAAGTACTTGAAGACCAGCTTACTCAGGTATGTAACACATTGGCAGCAAACATTCAAAAATGCTCTGAGTTAATGTCATTCACAGTTTTGCTGTATTATCCAGTGATCCTGTTTTGCGGTCAATTTTCAAGTGTAACATTTTGCAGCTCCCCCCTGCTTCCCTCTGAGCTCAACCACCACAAGTACATTTTTAACACTTAACACTGTATGTACATTCACGTGTGTCAAAATGATTTGTTTGTATCAGATTCTAAGAAAGTATGGCACTCCCAAGCCCAATAAAAATAAATACAGCAAAGCAGGAAAAGAGCAGCACCAGGGCAAGGTCGTGAGCACCAAGAGGCCCATCACCAAACCCCCTACCAAGGAAAAGTCTGTGCTCAACAGTGTCAGGTGAGTATTTTGTTTTTAAGCACAGGTTTAGGTACATTTAAACTCTGACACAGTAATTAATTAAATTTCCTGGTCTGTTGCCTCTGCCAGGACTGCACTGAGTGAGAAGAAGACAGTCCTGAAGCCAAAATCTCCTGAGAAATCTAGACCTGATGAGAAGGATGTGGAAAAATCTCCTGCCAAGAAAGCTGAAGGTTGGCAGTAATTACACACACTTAAGTCAGGTTAATGTAGTGTTAAATCGGTTACACAGTAAGGACCTATTTCAGGTTCATACTTGTATTTTTGGTTTCTACAACAAAAAAAATGCTTTTTCCCTCATACTGCCTGTGCTGGAATACCTGTATTCACCCTCTGTCTGAAATGCTAATTTTTAGCACCTGTCTCTGTAAGCCTCCTCCTGGGAAAAGCCTGGTCTGCTCTGATTGGTCAGCGTTCCTGTGTCTTCCGTGTCTGCGCTCTCTCTGTTTCTGCGCTTTTGGTGTTTCTGCATTGTCATTGCAGCCAGGGAAGATGACTGTGACCGTGTATGGTGGCACTTTCTACCATGAAAAATCACCAATAAAAGCTTTAAAACCAAAATCTTAATAACCAGACATGTGCAAGCAAAAATATAGTCAGAAATCTGTGAGAAATAAACAAAATCTGTGACCAAGATTGCATGTTTCCCTGACATTAGCATGTAGCTACATGGTGCAGTGTTAAAGTGACTTTGCTCTGCTTCCCTTTCTTCACATAAACTTGGGTTTCATAATGAAACAATAAATATAAACTGATCAGTCCAATGACAGGAGTGATTTTATGCTTTTGTCTTTGTTTTATATAACTGAAAATTAAATGTGTTTCTGGTCAGACAAAATAAGCAGTCTGAAGGTGCAATATCTTCAGACTGCTTATTTTGCATACTGGTAACATCTGATGGGCCCTACTATGACGCTTTACTACCCTACAAGAATAAATCTGATTCCTGTTTTGAAACCAAGCTGCCCTCACATACCATTTTGTCTTCTTTAGTCCCAGAGGAGAAATACCTGACACTTGAAGGCTTCCATAAATTTGCTGTTGACCGGGCCAAGCAGGACATCCGCAGTGTCTGGAGGGCGATTTTGGCTTGTGGTTATGACCTACACTTTGAAAGGTGAGCCTGGGGAAAGTCAAGACCCCAATAACCAGCACTCAGACTGCTATTACTCAAATATCATCACATGCACGAGCTGCCCGGGAACCAGACATGTTGTGTTCTGACAAAATGTCTCTCTTCTCAAAAACAGAAAAATGTTGTTTAGTGTTTTTTTATTTGTTGATATTTTTAAACAACCAACAACATAATACACAGTGACAAACAAAACATAATAGTATATGTACATATTATTTGTATAACCATATACTAATATATACATACAGTTGAACAGTCATATACATTCATGCACTCATACATATATTATGCTTGTATACTCTATACGTACAGTGCACTATGTAAGACTTGCACATACCGTCCAAAATAACTCAAGGATGCACACATTTAAGATGCACAAATACAATTACAGATAAATTTTTCTCGTATCTTGAGTTGGTAAATATACCAATACT
The DNA here is from genome assembly GCF_006386435.1 of Epinephelus moara. NCBI lineage: Eukaryota > Metazoa > Chordata > Actinopteri > Perciformes > Serranidae > Epinephelus > Epinephelus moara. The sequence continues at coordinate 15,193,535 of NC_065513.1, forward strand.
AAAATACTGATAACTGATATATATTACTGCTCAAAATTTCCAAGCATAGAATGCGATTTTAAATTGATGTCCTTCTTCATTTTCATACTAGTCATCTAAGTGTAATGCAGTATGACATTGTCATACAGTCATTTCAGGACAATTTCTCAGATTTTTGATACGAAATAACAAAGTATGCTAATGGTGTTATTTAAACTCCTATAGTAGCAGGCTTCAGTAAACAATGAGAGTTAATTTTACCTTATTCCAATATGTTATGACCACATTTTCCCAGTCTAACTCCTTTTATGATGAGTATCTGTTGACTGTGTGTACTTTTACAAAATGCAGTTGCACAATCTTCACTTTGTCCAGTGTTAAAATTTGTAAAGTCAGTCCAATTTAAAAACATTCAAGCCATCCAGATGGTCCAGATATTTCAGTGTATCTCATGTTCAAACACCTGTAAGTCTTTGATAAATTACTGACTGTTATTGTATTAACATAAGGAACTAAACATTATGGGAGTTCTCTACTTAACAGCAGCTGTCCTCTGTACCAGGTGTACCTGTATAGACACTCGTCATGCCCAGAAGGCCTGCAGGAAGTGGACCTTGGAAATGGATGTAGCATTGGTCCAGTACATCAACAGACTCTGCCGTCACCTGGCCATCACACCAGCCAGACTACACCCCCATGAAGCCTACCTGGACCCTGGCGATACTGCTGATCCTCGTGTGGCCTGCCTGCTCAGTAAGTAAACCACTTGTTTGTTACTTTCTGTGTAGTAAACAAGATGATTAAAAAGGCAAAAATCCTGCTGTTACTGTTGTTCTCTGTTGAATCCAATGCACACAATGCCATTCACAGTGTTAGATACGTGCTTGATACATACTGTAAGTCACGTTTGCTTGATTGTTTTATAATTTAGTATATTTGACTTTCTGTGTGTTTTCAGATGTGCCCGTGGAGAGCCTGCGCCTGCGCTTTGCGTTGCTACAGTCCCTCAACAACACCCTGGAAAGTTTCTTCTTACCGCTAGTGGAGCTGAGACAGACACATACCTATCAGAACAGCATTGCATCACTGTTATGTGAGGCCAAAGGTGAGCAGGATCTAGCAGGTCAAGGGGACATGTCGTATATATATATATATATATATATATATATATATGTACAGAATATATATAGAATATATGCCATGGCAATATATGCCAGATTATTACACAGGAAACCTGCTTTGTTGAAAGATAAATGAGATCAGATCTTTTCACTTATACACTCATCACCGATTACAGGTCTGATCTTCTACGACACTAAGGTCACAGTAATGAACAGAGTATTGAATGCAACAGTACAGCGGACAGCTGACCACGCTGCCCCAGAGATTACACTGGACCCACTAGAGATTGTGGGAGGTATGGATTCCTTACACTTGACCACATGTTCATTGTTTCCCATTTCATATCGCTCGCAGTGGATCTTTGCAAACATTCTTTTTCTTATTTGTCCTTTAGGTGAGATCAGATCATCAGAGAACACGTATTTCTGCCAGGCAGCACGCCAGCTGTCCTGCATGCCGTCGTCCCAGCTTTGTGTGAAACTGGCCAGTGGAGGAGACCCGACCTATGCCTTTAACATCCGCTTCACTGGAGAGGAAGTTCATGGCACAAGTTAGAATTTCCCCTTGACATCTTTTTTTCTGTATAGCTCTGCAGTCTTTTACTTGTCAAGATTTTTTTTCCGACTTAACTGTAGCTTTGATGAATCTGTCTCTCCAGGTGGCTCCTTCAGACATTTCCTATGGCAGGTGTGTAAGGAGTTACAGAGTTCTGCTCTTTCCCTGCTGCTCCCCTGCCCCAGTGCTGCAGCCAACCGTAACAAGGTACGCTTTTTCAGGATCTGACATGTTTTCAGTATGTCCTGTATTTGACACTCTTGTTCCTCCCGACAAGGCATTATGTCCTAGTCAGGATTGGCCCATCACTGCTTGAAATCACAATGTTTCCTTACAGTTCTAATGCTTTGGCTTTGAAAACGTTCACAGTAAGCTGTGAGGAAATTTTGGGGTGCTATAACAAAACTACAGTGTTATGTCAGTAACAAGAATACAGCTTTTCTCAGAATTATATGTGGCACAACAAAGTTAATCACAGATGATGTAATATGATTCATAGTTGTGTTTTGTTTTTCCCAGGGGAAGTACATCCTGACGCCCTGCCCCATCAGCTATGCAGAGGAACAGTTGTTGCACTTCTTTGGTCAGCTTCTTGGTATAGCCATCCGCGCAGATGTGCCACTTCCTTTGGACCTACTGGGCTCTTTTTGGAAGGGTCTGGTGGGTGAGTCCCTTGACACAGAGCAGGACCTGCAGGAAGCTGATGTGCTCACCTACAACTATGTCAAGAATTTTGAAAATGTAAGGGACCAGTGGTCTATACTTCATGTCTTTTCTGATAATATCAGGGTTCTAGAGACTTTAACGTGACGTCTGTTCTCGACTCCTCAGGCGAGTGATGAGACGGAGCTGGAGGCCCTATGTGCTGAGCTCTCCTCCCAGCACCATTCAGGAGAAAGCCCCGACTCCCCCAGCCGGCCCTGCTGCACTTTCACCTATGTCACTATGACAGGCGAGGAGGTAGAGCTTTGTCAGGGAGGTCGCAGCCTCACTGTCAGGTACAGGAAACTTACCCACATGATTAACTTCATGCAGTGTGGGTTTTCTTGTCATTGTCTTTTTAAACTGCATTTATCTACAAGACCCAGCTCACTATAGTCTAATGTCTTCATCTTTTATTTATGGTGTGCTCATTTATGTTGGTTAAGCTGGGAGAACAAGGATATGTATGCGCGGGCGGTGCGGGGCCTTCGTCTGAGGGAGCTGCAGAACGTGGAGTGTATGACAGCGGTGCGTGCGGGGCTCAGCTCAATTATTCCTCTACAGCTGCTCACCATGCTCAGCCCTCTAGAGATGGAGCTACGCACCTGCGGCCTGCCTTACATCAACCTGGAGTTCCTTAAGGTAATACATACATTTGTGTCCCTGTTGAAATCTGTTTGTACTACATTACAAAGCAAGTGTAAAGGTTTCCCACCCCCACATATTATCCAAACCTGTTCTCGGCCAATCACAAATATATATGTCATTGGTTTACATGACAAACACATTATTCTCTTACAGGCTAGTATAGTGCCTACTGTACATTAAAAGACTTGGAAAAGACTTAAAAGACTAAAGTCTGACACCCCCTCACATCTAAAGACTGTCACAGAATATAAGACATTGTAAAGACTGAGGATCTTGCAAGGTCACTGTTTGCAAGACTACAACTAGATTTCTTTTGAGATTATTTCCCATCCTGCTCTTGGTGGAAAATATTCTGTCAAACTCCCTTTGATAAGTATGACATATTTACTATGCCCTACATGTCTGTAAAAACACATCATTTTAGAGATACAAAATAAAAGGTGTCATATGTCGACAGTATTCATGTCCATTCAACATCAATGTAATCCATTAAGATAAACTGTATGTGTGTACAAGCTTAACATTTTGGATTTTGTCGCTTCAACTTATTCCCAGTCTCTATTGTCTAGCTGCAGTATTCTAGTAGGAGGAAACCATGGGAATAAGAGGCGAACCATTTCAAATGTAAAAATTTCTCACTAATGTAGTTGCAGGTTAGTGGAGCAGATACATGCGGAATTAAACACAGACTCTTGCCTCCCCTGAGTCCCCTCCGTGTTTACTGTCCTGCTGGTTTGTTGCTTCCTGTTTGGTGCTGGAAAGAGCACACCTACTGGTCGTTGATAATGTTGACATCATTGAACTTTAGTATCCGCATGAGCTAAGACTAAAAACTATAAATAATGTTGAATATGTTTCTTTTTGTCAGTACGTCAAGATGAGTTTTGTGACGACCTTACACCAAACGATTGAGATCACAAGAGTGTGCCACCGCTCTAGCAAAGCTTTTATGATTTTATTCTGATATTGAAGATTTGTCTGCGACAGTGAAATAGATTGAAAAGTCGTGCAGTCTGACATTAATCAAATCTAATCAAAGTATGCCCTACTCTCCCTCTGTAGGCTCACACAATGTATCAGGTGGGTCTGATGGAGACCGACCAGCACATCGAGTTCTTCTGGACCGCTTTGGAGATGTTCACACAAGAGGAGCTCTGCAAATTCATTAAGTTTGCCTGCAACCAGGAGCGAATACCATTCACCTGCCCCTGCAAGGACGGGGGGCCCGACACCGCCCACGTTCCCCCGTACCCCATGAAGATCGCCCCTCCTGATGGAGCTGCAGGTAATGGCTAACTAGGTTTCAACAGGGCTGTGTTTGGAATCGAAGCGCTGCTAACTCATTTCATATTGTTCCTCTAAGTGAAGAAACAACTGTTATTATCAAAGCAACTTGTCTTGCCTTGAAGCCTTGATGACAGACTTTGAACATGTTGTTTACCACAGCTTGTCTGGTTTGTAAACAGGTTTGTCTGCGTAAACACGTAGACATATGAAGCTGTTCTATGTAGGAAACAAACTGTTTCTGTTGTGTGAACTTAACATTGTTACAGAAGTGGGATCTGTCTACAAGGGTTTACTGCAGATAAAATTTGTTAAACACTTTTATCACCTAGACAAGTTTATTACTGCTAACAGCTGCTACACTTCAACTCACTGGCTGCTGCAGATTCATGTTAAAACTCCAGTAGTAAACAAACATATACAACAGGACTCGTTACGCAAGGAGAAGCACTAGGTGATTTTGTTGTAATGCACCTTCCTGTTTTTCGTCCTCCAGGTCAGCCAGACTCGCGCTACATTCGCGTGGAGACCTGTATGTTCATGGTGAAACTGCCCCAGTACACCTCTCTGGATGTGATGCTGGACAAACTGCGATATGCCATCCACTACCGCGAGGACCCTCTCAGCGGCTAAGAAGACTTGACAACCCCACGCTCCCCAGCATATACACCTTCGCCCACCCACACACACACTCCTGGACCTCCCTCTGAACAGACCATAGTCCTTTTTTGCTCAGCTGCTCCAACAAAACCACAAATTCAATTTAATTTTGTTTTTGGTGGCTAATAAGCTTTGCATGTTTATCCCTGCTTTTTTATTTTTATCGCAGTTTACACCGATACTACGTTTCATGATTGTGTTGGATGTTTGTTTTTGTGAGGAATTCAGGGAAGATAATTTGACACTGTTAATGAGTGTCCGTTCTGGTTGCACTGAGTTTGAGGATGGCATTGAAGTTAAACGACTGTGACGCAGTTTTTCATTTGCCTTTTTCCCTCCCGTACCTTTAATAGAGGGTTCAACAAGCTTCAGTCAAGTTCTGTGAATTTAACAACCCAATAGGATGACGTCAGATCAGCACTTTACAGTTGCGAGCCTATTCCTGATTGCTGAACCCTCTGTCTGTGGTAACATTTTAGTTGAAAGGTCTCACTAAAACTATGAGTTGCAGAACTTTGCATTGCTGTGAAAGCAACAAACCGATTTTCCCTCTCCTAATGCTTAACCTCGCTGCCTCCCTCTGTCTCCCCTCTGTTGGGGTGATGTTCTGAAACATGCCTTTGCTGTAGGAGCCTCTCTCCAGAGGATGATGCTATGTGAAAGGAAACCCCATGATTTCCATAGAACTATCTGAGACGGAGGTACGACTACTACCAGAAAAAAAGGAAATGTGTGACGCTGCCTATTTTTGACCACGTCAGCTACGAGCAGGCAGAAGATGTGAACAAGTGCTGTACAGGATAATATGTAGTTTACTGCCTGTTTTAAAAATACGAACTGCTAATGGACAAACTAACTTATGCCTATATAAACTGAATACATTTTATCCAAGTCTCCGAAGAGAGGGTATTTAAATCATGTAAAAAGTCATATTAATCTATTAGTTTATGAAACTGCTCTTTGATTTCTCGATATCCAAGTAGCTTTGGCGGCATGTTAGGTCAGGTAGTTTGGACGATAGGAGAGGCCTGCTGGTTCGGATGTGCTTGCATTTCAGGTTTGTGAAACCTGCGTTGCTTTGTGAAAGCGATAAGGAGAAGATGTTCTTGTGAGCTGCTCTCCTACATTGTTTGTGTGCTACTGCTACTGAATGTGCAACAATCCCCCCTCACTCCCCAAATATACACAATCTACACACATACACTGGGGGAGGGGCGGCGGATTATCTTGAGTTCTGCCTTTTTCATAGTTTTGTTTATTGAGAAAAAAACAGGATTCTGCTGTTTTTTTCCTGTTTGTTTATTTTACCCATAACCAAATGTTTAGTTGTGTAAAAATTAAATTGAAAAAAAAAAAAAAAAAATGTAAATAGACTGAAGTTATGTTTGATGGCAGTTTTTATGAATTGCTAATTCACTTCACTTTATAATTTTTGTTTTTGGTTTGCACTACTCTTCCAAGAAAAGATTCTAAAAATGAGCAAACTAGGCGATGTCTGTTGGATATCCGGTTTGTTGTGTTGTTATTTTTTATGAATTTTGGAAATACCAGTAATCTTATCACCTTTGTCTTGTACTCAGATGGATTCAATCTCTTCTACTCATGGTGAAACATGTTTTCTTGTGTGAGTAAAATCGCCATTTTACTTGGATAGAACTGAAACACACCCGACAGGATTGACATTTGACGCATATTGGATTGTTGAATTGCTTGCGAGTTTTGGTTTTTGGTTCAGTTCTTTTGAAGGGTGATATACCGCTGCTAACAGGGACGCTCTCTCCTCTACTTCCTCCTCCTCCTGAGGGGGTGTAGATAAGGTTATAAAAAGGACATATCCATACAAAGAGGTGTTGCGATAAAAATGTGTGCTGTACATTTACTTGATATTTATTACAATTATTTATGGTTGCATTAACTTAACTTTTACTGTCTTACCTCTGCACATCAGAAACTTAACATATCTAAAAATGGATTATACAGATGTAAAGAATCAGATGGCATTTGAGATTTCTGTGTCACAATAAAGAAATGTCTTCATGTACAAATTCCATTGTCCTGTTTTATGTATTTTACAAATGGACCCACCATTTCTGTTTAGTTTCTTTCAGATATTGCTCAGATAAGTTGGGGAAAAGCATGTTTCATAAGTGGATGTTTTTTACTGCAAACCCCCCCTCCTCCCAAATCGCTCATTTGCATACTTGTGTACACAGACAATGAGTGTTGATCATGATGAATGGTGCCTCTGAAGCATGTTTTGCCTCCTTTAGGACATGCCTTTACGCAAGGACCCTGCAACTGACTCTGGTTATATCACCACTGCAGTAAACCAGACACCTTTTCAAAGCAGTAAATGCCGGGCCAGGCCAGTTCGAGCTGGATCTCACACTGTCACGCTGTCCACTCAGCGCCTCCATTATATGCTATATTCTAAGGGAAACATCCACAACAAAAGAAGGAATGTTTCATCAGCAACAATTAAACCAATTCAGATATTTTCATGTTACACTGCAAACTCAGTTGATAGGAGATATATATTATGTGTATACCGTAGCTCCCCCAGCTCAGCTACACTGTGGAGTACCAATGGTGTGTCATGTAAAACAGGTTGTCCTCCAAGAAAATGATTTAACAACGAGAAACATCGGTCTCTATTGGTGGAGTTATCTTCATATATACTATTTTAATACCAAATCTACAAGGTTACTCAGGAGGAATTCGAGGAATGTCTTCAGTACGTTGACTGGTTGTATACAGCTGTCTCCCGTCTTTGTGACACCACCCCTGTTTCAATGACACTCAGACCAATGAGCAACTGGGAAAAGTGCCACATCCCTAACAATCCAGCCAATTGAATGAATGGAATTAAAAGGTGTGGAAACGCCATGAGATAAGCAACTGACCCATTCACAGCTTCTGCCTCTGAGCCCGTGAGGCCACTTGACCTGGCCGGAAAACACTCCTCTAAACAAAAATCATATTAAGATGTCTGGGTTGACTAAATTAATTCTCTGCTTTGGTCTAATTTAAACCTGTAATATTTTACCCATTCATTCATAAGGGATCACAGCTGCTCAAGAATATAATTCTGTATGCACCCTGCGTGCCAAAGCACTCACTGAGGAGAAGGGAACTTAATTAGAAAGTAAGCTGCTGACACCAGAGGTATTAATTAATTGTTGCACAATGAATAGTTTAGGTATGGGGGAGATTGTAATTAAGCTGTAGCCAAAATAATAACTTTAAATATGCACTGTGTAAACATCCCTTCCAGTGGTTTACACAGCAAATCCAATACTTTATACTGTACACTATGTAGACACACATATCTTATAGAATGAAGTAGTTTAATTTTCTTTTGGATGTGTCTTTTAAAGAGTCCAGTTTATGAAGAGTTTTAAAAATGTAACTGGTGAATGATGCACTCTTTAAACACTTGATATGTCTAGCCTTTGAAATTTACAGTCGAAACTACAGCTCGGCTCAGAGATCATCATCATGCAATGAGATTATTCCAGCCACGATACAGCGATCCATAACTTCAAATGAATGTTGGCCAGTGGCGTAAAAAGGAGGGGTAATGACCCCTTCCCTACTTCCTACCCTCCTATTTCCTGCCTTCTTGCTCAGATCACATCATCTTTTCACTTGACCTTCATTTTGACCTCCACTACACAGGTCTGTAAAGCTTCGTGACTGCATCTTGCATGATTGCAATGCTATCATGTTGACAAAATGTGTCTACAGACAGACAGACATTAACACCTGGCAAAAAGAGCTGCTGTGGTAGTTCCTGCTACAGCTGGTGTCACAAGGACCACATTTCGCCACAATGATACAAGCGGACTCACAAGGTGAAAACAACACCAGCCATCCCAACAGTGTCACATCTGGTAATAATCTCATAATGATATATCATCCGTCACTGACATAAATACATCACATAAGCAAACAATCTTGAATTAGTTTCCTTAGTTTAAGTTGTGACCAAGATACCTGTTTAGCGTGACTGTTCAGTTGTGACAGAGTTTTAATGACCTCACACCTGGTTCGGCATTTCTATGCTACACTTTTTTGTTACTTATTGGCCAACGTATACACCAACAGTATATATCTGCAACATGCTAATATCAGCCTGGCTTATTTGTCCCGAGTTTTAGCACAAAAACTGTGCTTATAGAAATCTCTCAGAAAAACTGGAAGCAAGGTTAAACCAGAAGTTTATTCACATATTGTATGAGTGTTGATTAAAGCTTATGTTGTATGGACGTGGTTTCATTTATATTTAACATCCTATCTGCAGTCATGAATATGAAATTGACAAGGCAAAGAAATTATTATTACGAAATATAATTTATTAATTTAAGAATACAGTTCAATGTACAAAACAAAAGAACAACATACAAGCAAACCTAATACAATCAAGCAAACTTAATACAATAACTGCCTAAATGTGTCAGTGTATTACTATTATTTTTCACAGAGGTCTCTCCAGTCAAAAACTATCTCTACCAGAGCAGCATCACAATACAGGATTTTTTTAAAAAAATCTGTCCAGTAGCTCAATCTCACATGTGTCAGCGTCAGTGCTCAGGAGAGTCTCACAGTCTGGAATGATTCGGTCTATGGAGCACATGAACGAGAGGGTTTATGGATTGAGACCAGCTGATGGAGGAATAAGGGAAAGGCCAGGAAGACCTGAGGTAGTCGCCCCCCTTAGATAACACCAAGCTGCTTTTTCAGCCTCCATAGCTGCTCCATGCTGATGTTGTTGCCGCCGCACACCACGATGACCACCGGGCCCAGGCGCTGCGCCAGCTTGTCCTCTTCCTGCAGCCTTTTGATAATGCCGCTGTACACGGCTGCCAGGGCAGCACCACAGGCAGGCTCCACCAGGACCTTCTCGTCATCTGGAGGAAGACACCAGGAGAGATCAGTGTCACAGCTGATTTTAGATCTGGTGTGTATCTGCTCAGGGGCTCAGGTGCAGGTAGTACTTACCTACAAAGCGCTCCACAGCTTTTACAGCCTGCTGGTCTGTGACTACTTCTGAGAAAACTGTGTGCTTGCCTAACAGTTTAAAAGTCTGTGCAGACACTCTCGTCAGGCCCAGTGTGGTTGCAATACTAGAGGGCAAAAGGAAAGGTGAGTCTTTGACACACAAAGTGAAACCATGTGAAAAAATGTGGGATTGTGTTATTATTTGAGTATAATACATATGATTATGTTTTTATACCTGGTAATTTCAGGTAGAGTGACCAACTCCCCAGCTTTCACTGCTGCATTGAGGCTATGTGCTCCCATGGTTTCCATGGCTACAATGGGCACGTCAGCCCAGTCGGCACGACGCAGTCCCTCCACCACTCCATTCAGCAGGCCTCCGCCTCCCACTGACAACACGATTGCTCCCGGCTTCTCCTTCAAGTCTTGCTCCAGCTCCTTCACCAGAGATGTGTGGCCTTCCCTGCACACACACACATACACACACAACCTGTCAGTCTCCTAGAAATTTGATTTAAATTTTAGTGTAACGTGAAGAAGGAAACAACCTGATTTTTTTTCTTTTCCCTTCATAACTCTATCTTGAATGCTTATAAAATGCTGGTCATAACACAAGTGGCCTGTCATGTCAGTAATTTATAGCTGTGTGCAACGCTTCGACTGTGACGTGTGTGAGTGAATTATCTGACAACCCCATCAAAGATAGCACTTTGATAAGACAACATGTACTGTATCTAACATAACACCTCATGCAGCTCCTGCAGCTGCTCTGTGCACAAGCATGAATGACATGGCATGATAAGACAGGTGTTAGTATCAGCCTTTGGCACATCTGAAAACAATTTAATTTCCTTTAGAGTAGAGAAGAATCTGTCTTATCATGTCTCCCTCTCTTATCTTCTCACATGACAGATAGATTACTATGCCAGAATTTCTGCACAGCACATAGTAATGTACGTGCTGTCATAATCCCTGATGGACAGACAGACTGAGATTGTCTCACCAGATGAGGGGATCATCAAAGGGAGAGATGAATATCCAGTTGGGGTTGTTTGCCACAAGCTGCTGCCCGTATTCAATGCTTTCATTCAGAGCCTGAAAGACACACATTTAATCTCATGAATCATTTTGCATTCTCAGACTCTTCTATGTGCAATGATTTGGAGAAGAAAAATAAAAATAACATGTGAGCACAAAATTAAACCATTACCTACATGTATTCCAGTGTATTCAATATAACTGATGTAAAGAATATAGCAAACAGCACATGAGGTTAGCTAACCTTGCCGTGGATAACCACAGTGGCGCCCTCGTCCTTCAGCCTCTCCACTGTTGGGTTCGGTGTAACACTTGGAACTACTATGGTTGCAGGTACCCCGAGCTGACGGGCAGAATAAGCTGCTGCCATACCGGCATTTCCTCCTGTTGGGACCAAAAGTGTCAGAGATCACACACTGAAACACACCCACAGCGGCAAAGACAACTTGTTTTGTTTATCTTCAGTGCTCACCTGAACAGCAGACAAACCGCTCACATCCTCGCTCTGCCCACTGCAAGAAAAAACAACATTATAGCAAACATCTTACAGTCTCAGAGTATAAATGTGGGTCAGCAGATCATCTCATTGTTCAGACTGGAAGTGACACACCAAAACTGGTCTGTACTGGTTCATTTGGATCTATGCTAAGTATCTCAGCCCATGACTGTAGCCACTGAGTCACCACTGGGGTCTCAGTCAAGTAACATGGGAAGTTTTCTTTGCAGCTTTCCCCAGAGATCCAGAGATCTATTCATTTTAACTCAAATCACAACTTTTCTCCCCATAATTTTAAATAAGAAATCCTTTTCTGGTAGAAAGCCCTCAAGGAAAACTACTCCCAGTTGCTCCCAGTTGTTCACCAGTGGTAAGGCATTTCACTGCACAACAATCCCAAAAACAGCCTGTGAAATCCTGGAGGAACTGAATATTAATGGCCCTTTGCCACATTTATTTATAATTATGATTATATTTGCTCATGATTATTTCTCACAGTGGTATTTGGTTGCCTGTCGTGGCACAGCAATTTTGTTTGCATTATATTTTTTAGCAATATTTGGGGGTCTCAGCCACAACACAGGTCAAATGCATCACCTCAGATCAGCAGAGAGTTAGGCCTACTCACTGTTTTGCAGAGGTGTCCGATGCCTCTGATCTTGAAGGATCCTGTGGGCTGAGATGAATCCAGCTTGAGGTAAATGGAGGTCCCTGCTACTTTAGTCAGGGCGAGGCTCTGCCTTACTGGAGTGGCCACATGAAGATGCTGCTGGGTCTTCATCTCACTGTGGAACAGACAAGCAGAGAAGTGTTTGTGCCAAATCATTCACAAAATCCATCTCTAATTTCTCTAAGATCATTCATCAAAAACTAAACATATTTTTTTGTCTCAGCTTACCAGTCTCAGGTGGATGGCAGGATAACAAGCTGTGCTGGATATCACTGATCTCAGTCTTCCTTATTCCCCTGACTGTGGCATCTGTAAGTGCATATATACATGCTCATGCTGTGGGCTTGGCAAAAGGGGCCCACTTGCAGACCAATCATCTTCCTCCAGACCCTCCCAGTGACCGCGAGGAAGTGCAGACTGAGCATGAAGGGAATTCCTCCTCATTGAATTTTGTCCCATTTTCATAGACAATAAACATTTTTCTAGGCTGTGTCACGGTCTGATGTAAACTGGCATTTTTTTTTATTTTTATTTTTTAAAAAGTCTGCACTGGTGTGACTAGGAGGACTTCATGGAACAACAAATGTTTTTTCATCTTGTGTTGTCATAATTAAAAATGAATATTTTAATAGCTCTACATGATACAAAGCGTGTAAAAACATGTTTTCACACCAGTCGGTCATTACATAATTTCACCCTGTTCTCGCCTCCTTTGAGACCCCCGGGACATTTTTACACGCTGTCCTTTGCCTGGTCCTCTCCCCTCTAAAGGAATTGCACACACCGCGGGCATTACCAAAAGAGTCGCTACTATTTTAGCCCAGATGCCCGACTACCAAAAGCGGGCTCCGTATGGACGGCTCAAACCTGACTGATCCAGTGTTCCCCTCAGCGTAGGCTGCTGTCTCAGGATGACTGGATACAGTGCTTTAAAATCAGGTTGCCACCAGAAATATCTTTAAAATGGGCTCAGAGAAAATGTAGGTGAAGTGGAAGAATGTAACCTGGTACTTTATACTTGTACAGGTATAAAAGGTTACTTTACAGATTTAGATTTCACATTAAAATCGTATTATCTCATAAAATTAAACAGATTAAATTACCTGATGGTGTATAAAATAATTAGAATTAGCCTCACTAGTTTCAACATGAAAATCCATACATGAAATGCATCAGTAATAATAATCCAGTAATATAAAGTTGCCTTTCTGCAGCATTTTACTTTCAATGCTTTAAAACATATGTTGATAATATGTATTGTTTTGTATGCAGCACTTTACCTGCAATAGAGTGGCTTATCTTCACGTTACTACTTTTACTTGAGTACTTCTTTCACCATGTAGGCTGGGTCATTCTGTCAGACAGGGGTGGATTTTGAGACAATGGGCCCCTGGGCACAAACATGCAGAAGGCCCCTCCACCTCTCCTCCATGGGAACAAGACGCACAGACTTTATTGCTGTTTAGCCTTTTTTGTCGTTGTTGTTTTATGTCTCTTTGTAGTCTTTAGGCATCTTTCTGTAGTTTTGTGTCTCTTTATGGTTTGTGTTGCCCCTTTTCATAGTTGTTCTGGATCTCTTTGTATCTCTTTGCAACTATTTTGTATCCCTTTCGTTTATGTCTCTTTGTGGTCGTCTTAAGTCACTTCCTGGTCGGTACATTTGTCTCTTCGAATGACTCTTTGCAGGTGAAGGCCAGTGTGGCCCATAACACTTGAGGCCCCTGGGCCTGTGCCTGGTAGGCCCTTTCAGTTATCTATTCATGCTGACAAATTAGGTCACTCATGATATCAGATGGGGGAAAAAGCAACACAAAACTTAGTAAGATGCCTTGATTTTGAATCTGTTGATATTACTGGTTCTTTTTTCTTAACCTTTGTACAACCTGCTTTGGCAATACTGGATACAGCAATTTTTTGATGCATAGTTAGAAACAAAAAGCCAGTGAGAATAGGTGACACAAACACAAATAGCCTACTGTGTTTTCATTTGCAAAACTCACTTGTTTGACAAGGATTGTTTTGGCATGATCAAAAACAGGGGTTTTAAAACAACAAAAAAAACAAAAGCTGTTATCTCAGTTTGGTATTTAGGGTGTATGTACTTCTATTTTTATCTTTGCAATGTGTTACATGTTGGAAAAAATGGCAAGGCAACACACAAAGACTAAACTTTCACGTTATTAATTATTATTAATTTGAAATGGTTCAACCAAGTATAAATTGGACCAAAAACACTTTTTAAAAGTACCCACAGGTAAAAATTAATAAAACATTTAGGAGAGGAGAATTTATAAAATGAATTATTTCAATATCTGATACAAACTGGAAGCTGACTGAAATCTATTAAATATTTATGAAATACTGTAAAAATTTTCAATTTTAGGTGACAGAGTAAAAGAGAAAAGGGAAAATGAACTGCAAATTAATATTACAGCTGAAGATTGCAAAGGTTTATTAAGAGAAAAATTTACGATCACACAATCCAAATGCTGGAGAGAATTTGCTTGGAAAGTGAATATGAAATATTTTGTATCCCTGAATAAGTATGGGGAATGTTACCCCTCAGCAAGGACTAACTGGTGGAGAGCCAACAGCAAACTATTCTCATTTTTCTCTGCCCAGTGTTAACACCCTTTTGAGACAAGGTTAAGAAAACATTCAAATTAATAATTGATTTTAAAGGACCTTTCCAGATAGAAAACATACTTGGAATGAAATCATGTGGACAGATACAGCAGAATGAAGTGTAGCATTTTAACATAAATGTGTGGCAGCCATGAAGCAGGTGTCAAGTACATGGAAAATCCAATCACACCCAAACTAAAATCACAGATAACAACAAAACAACATACTCTTGAAATAGAGAATTTAACTTTCAAGGTTAGAGACCAATCTGAGAAATGGATCAAATTATATCCCAACAAAATGACATACTGTTTTAGACATGTATGAATTACATTAATATGGCCCCACAACAAAGCCAACATCCACAATATCAGAGCTCCCAAACTGTCACGACTGAACGCAATGCAGCCATCACTGATGCTGTTAATCATATTGGTGCTTTACCTGCATGCCAAAAATGTCTGCTGTGAAAAAGGCCTCCTGTGAGACCTGAGTATATTTCTCTCAGTTTGCAGGGACTTACATTACTGTTGGTGTGAAGCCCAAAGGCTACTCTGTAAACGATTGTTGCACCATCTGCTGGTGAAGAGCTGCATGTACAAAAACTATTCTTTCATCTGAGAGCATGCTGTTGTTGCATCAGACTGCCTCATTTCCTGGTTTTATCAGACAGCCTTCTTGCTTATTTCTGCAGGATCATTCTGCAGTTTTACTCTTAAGGGCTCGAGATAATTATTTATTGATACATATCTGAAGTTACCATTGAGGCTGCAACTGATTTTGGTAAATGCTACAGAAACACTGAGCACAAAAGACTAGAAATAACTGCAGGGTTGGGGAGTGTAGAGGCTGCATCTTAATGAATGTATTCTGTTAGTAGAGACAGCTATTTCTTTTGAATGTGACATAGTAGCGCAGATCAATTCCTCATCATTTCAGAAGCCACAAAGAGAACAAAACTTTATTGATTTAAGAGAAAAAACAGCATGGAAATACACTGTTAATTTACAAGCATTGCATTTGTAATTTCAAACAAGAACACATTAGAGATCTCCCACAAACTGGTTTGGTTCAGTTCTGTGAGAAGGACTTTGCATCACACTGAATAAATACAGTGTGTAAGAATTTCTACTTTTTAGAAATAGTTTTACCATTTCAGACATCAGCTCTCTTCAGTTACTCACATTTAATGAGGTATCTAATTGTTTTACAGTATTTGCATTATCATCTCTCTATTGATGCCTTTACTTTTAACATATAATGATATCAAGCATTCCCATGACTAGGCAAAATATCCCAAAATGTCATGAGTATCTTATTATGCCAGCCCTTCCTCTAGCACCACCCTCAGGCCCAAAAGTGCACCATACAAATCTTTGAACAATCTCATACTCACCCTTAGCCTCAACGGACAGCATAATATGTCTGAATTAACAGTGAAATATTGTCAGGCAGAGGTATTGAATCTCTGTCAAACCCTGACATTGAAACCAAATTCAAAGCTTAATTGAAAAAGATTAGAGATGAGATACTGTAACTTATAAACATTGCCAAAAAGTCAGTGACAGTAGGATCTATTTAAATTTACAAAATGTTCGCTAACAAAATATATACAGCGAAATATAACATGACAGCATGTCTTGCAAATTACACAGTGAGTGAAACACTTATAAAACATATATACAGTGTTAATGCCATCACCTCATGCGATTTTGCACTTGTAGAAATAATTTTTCATTTAAAATTGTTTCTTGGTTCTTCCTGTCTTCTTCTGTCTCACCTGTGCTCTGATAGGTCAGCTGTGACATCTTTTTGTGTTGCAGTGAAATCCAAAGAGAGCAAAAATAAATAGAAAATAAACCAGATTCTTGTGGCTGGGACTCTGTCCAAGGTTCTGCAAGATGATGATGAAGAGGAAGATCAAGAAATCCCAGTGTTAAAGGTGCCATCCATAAGGTGAGGCTCCTCAGCAATATCTAGTGGAAATCATAGTAACGAAAAATATAAACAAATATTTACAAGATGCAGTTTTTTGGGGGGGAGACTTAAAGGTCCATATCAGACCTTATTATTGACAAAAATGATTTAAAATGTAGCCTTCATGATACAGTTGCAAAGTTTATTTGACAATGTTGGGGTTTCATTTGCTCACTTGAAGAGTGCACAAATAACCATCTTGCACACCAACCATATTTCTAGACTGGCTGATAGTGATGCTCCTCTTGGAGAATATACCGACACTATATCATTAATCAACACACATTACTGTATGTGGTGGCCACAGAATTGTACACCTTAACTGTGACTTTAGGCCTCTTAGTGTAGGATTTAAAATTTTCTGACTTTGGTGCCCTCTAGTGGAATCATCCAAAAGGTCACCATGGCAGACAGCATTGCACACACTTAGTATTTAATTTTTACAAACTGCTGTAGGTTGGACCGTGGACTAGTGTTTTTCTTTTGGCTCGGAGCAAAGAGATACCCTTCATTGCCTATATCTAACTATGTCTGTCTGTGCTTAAAAGGTTCAGGATTTAGGAGCATCTATTGGCAGAAATAGTACCTAACATTCATAATTATGTTTTCATTAGATTATAATCACATGAAAATAAGAATTTTTGTGTTTTTGTTACCATAGAATGAGCTGTTTGTATCTGAATATGGAGGGGGTCCTTTTCCATGGAGTCTGCCATGTTGATCTATAGTAGCCCATAATGGACAAATCAAACACTGGCTCTTGATGCATCCTCCTTGCTGGATACCACTAAATCCTACACATTGGACCTTTAACAGGAGAGCCCATACATCAAAGTTGCCCTGAGGAACTTGTTTTTTTGTTGTCATAGGGAGTATATTTTGAAGCACAGGTGTAATTAATATAATAACTGATGGCTCTGTTCCATTCAAGTGCACTAGTGAGCCACGCTAATCAGCTGGCACTGAAAATACCAGGTTTCTTTTGTTGCTGGGCAGATGGTGTACAGTGGGTTTAAACTTTAGAGCCTTCAGAGCTTTTACCCTGAAACAGTTGCATCAGACAAAGTAAAGTGTGAAGCTCCTCCTCCTTAAAGGTCTCATCTGCAAGATTTAGTGGCATCTAGTGATGAGGGTGCAGATAGCAACCAACAAAAACTCCCTTGTGCCAAGTGTGTAGAGCAGAGCTATTCAATTACAAATGCAATTGGGGGGTATTTCAAAACCAGGAAATGTAAATGGGCTAGACATTTTCAGCAGCCTATTTAAAACATTTAATTTTTAGCTTTTGGTAATAAACAATGTTAAACAAATGCAAATGAGTGCAGTAAAAATAACAACATTTCTCATTTGAAATAAAAAATTGACAGACAGACAGACAGTTCTCCAATGAGGTCAGGAAAGTGTTTAGGAACAGACATAGGATGTATTTTATGACTATAAGAGGGGTGAATGAAAGGTTTTGAGTTTAACCCAGAAAATGGGTAGCTAGGCAAGCCAAATGACATTTTTATAATCTACCACCTTTCCTTGTTTATTAACCATGTTTATGTCTCCTTTTGTTTTATTTTTGCAGATTCTTGAAGTGAACAGTGGTCAGTGATTTGTTGAAAATGGAGAAATTGGAGTATCATGCTGTGATCAAATATCTTCATCTCAAAGTAATGTCACCATCTGAAATTCACCAAGATATGCCCAATGCAGTTACTTAACATGACAATGGTCCTTCATATGCCACAGTCAAACCCTGGGTACAAGAATTCAAGCGCGGCAGATTGACCGCCACGCTTGATCGACTGTAGCCCAAAAGCTACTACAGAAAGCACAGTTGGAACTGTGTCACACAAGAAAACGCTTATTTGTGAAAGATATGATTGGGGGTGTTGCTATATCTATTCATACATCCTGCTTGATTGGATTGGAACACATGTTTAACTCAACAGAGATGAGAAGGAAGCAAGTCGGGTCACTTTTTAGCTACTTCCAAACACTGTATGTAGTTTATATAGTTTGTCATACCAGTATATCATATTTATATACCGGGCCACTCTGAGTTTGCATCTGGGCCAGATGTGGCCCGCAGGCCTGCGACTGAATAGGCCTGATGTAGGAAAACTACAGTGGCTGATGCAAAAATGTGAATGGCCCTATCTAGAGCCAGTGTTTAGTTTGTCTGTTCTGGGCTACTGTAGAACAACATGGCGGAAAAATTCACAATTCGTGGAAGAGTACCTGCTCTGTATGTAGACATTAACGGCTCACTCTTAGGTAACAAAAACACAATTCTTAATTTCAAGTGATAATACACTTAAGAAAACATAGTTATGAATATTATATTTAATTTCTGCCAACATATCCCCCCAAATCCTACACATTGGACCTTTAACTTAGCTGAATCTATTGTATTAGCAAGTGTAAATATTGGATTATGTTACTGTCAGTCATGTGTTTGCAGCTGTTTTGCCAAGTGTTGATATTTCACTAGTGTATTTCACCTATTGGTATCAGTGTCGGAAATTCCTGATATCTCAGACTGTAGCTATAACTCAGTAGGGTGAAATCATAGACTGTTACAATAATGGACGTAGCCAACGTGACGTCACCCACTGGTTTGTGGACTGCTGTTTTGAAACCTCGAGTTTGGCATTTTGGCCGTCGCCATCTTCGATTTCTGGAGCCAGGCATGCAAATGTGTACACATTTTTGGACGAGAGGGTGGAGCTGTGAGGACGACACTACGCACCCCCACCTACATCGGCAACCTGACTGCCATGCCATGCTAAATCTAAATCGCTGCTAGCGAAGTTAGCATCCATAATTCAAGGTAAACTTTTGAGGTAAGTGTTTAAATAATCTTAGTAACGTCAGCTTATTGCATATCTGTCTACATTTGGCAAATATTACACATAAGAGGAGTAACGTTAACCTTGTAACGTTATTGTAGCATTAGCTGAAGTTAACATTACCGTGTGTTAATGTTAAAGTGTGTGGTGTGCATGGACTGTAATGAATGGCTTAGAACACTTGGATGCTCATAATTACAGTATGTCATGAAAGCAGCATCACTCAGCCCAGGTGGGGGACCAATAGGTTAGGGCGCGCGGGCGAGGTGCCCCCATTTTCTACTTCACCCCTGCCCCTGCAAAGTCTTTGAACGCCTTCGACCTAAAGTTTGCTAATATTAGAGTTCACTTCCACTTCATAAATGGTATGTATATAAAAACACAAACAAGTACGACCGAGTGATAAATTTATTAACTGCTCTTCTCTCTTCCTGACTCAGGCTGCCTCAGACCTTCATGCCTCCCTCTGCACAGCGCTCAGAAATCCGCTATGGCAACAGGGGAAAAAAAGACACGAAAAAAAGGAAAAGATTTGACAACATGGCGCACTTTCCTTGAGAAAAGTTTCTCCTGAACGCCACACAGCTCACTCTTTGTGGTTTTTCCTCGCAGTTTGTCGACACTCGCGCTTCAACGTGGACTTTTGGGCTAACTTTTGGACACCTCTTGGCGCATAAACAGTCGGTAAAAAGTCCAGAAGGAGTGTGATGGGATGAGAGCGATAACCCGTCTCACAAACCAAAGCAGTCAGACAGGATGGAGAAGCAAGCGACTCTGAAAGAAAAGGTAAATACATTAAAAACAACCACTTTCGACACTGTCATGCGAGCTGCCATTTTTGTAGTTGCTGGCATTTATTACCCCCCTGAATAACACTTTTTTACCTCGCGTCCTGGACAGGAAATACCAAATGACCATTGCTGAGAAAACCTCGTAAAAGACCTCTATCGATTTTCCAGTCATGCATACTGTACTGAGCTGCACAATGGATGTGTGGGCTCTCCTGGCCCAGACAATAGCTAACATTAATGTCATTTAAATGTCAATAGAAGATTACACAGATTGCAAAATAGGCTTTAAACTCAAACCACACTTATTTTGTTATTGCATGAAGAGAAAAGCTTGCACTGCCAAGATCCTACAGTGGCGGTACGCTTGTGTGTATTGCCATGAGTGTATCCAAAAAAAACAACAACTCCTCAACAAAAGTGTAAATATGTGCTCTCCAGACTATATTTGCCTTTGAGGAGTTGAGTTAATCTCTGTCTCCTTGTGATTAACTTGGTATGATGTCCTGAGTATTGGTGTAGGCTCTCATTATCGCTCACTCTCCACCCTTCCTGCCAGTGCTGCCCACATATAGCAGCAGCCCCCAGTATGTTGGAGCAGATGGGACAGAGCTCACAGTGGACCCTCCTGCACAATCACTGATTACATCCCTTCTCTCTGGGCTGAAATCAGCTGCTGGAGTGTTTGTTTGAAGGGGAAACCTGCATGCTCTGGGGCCCTGGAAGTACGCATCTATAATAGATGCTTCTTTTGGCATTTCTTTAGGAGCAAGTCTTTGAATGTCAGCAAGCCTGACAGTGCTGTCAGTTGTCCCTCAGTCTGTTTGTGTATGTCTGGGACGTGGGCTGCCTCTCCATGGGATTTACAGCAACACACCCAGCAGTAAACACTTGCTTTAAAACCTCTGTGCACGTATCCCACTGGTTTACCTTATCTTTTAAAAATAATTGACCTATTACAAATCCACAGGTGTTAAATTGGCTATTAGCAGAACAGTATAAAACACAGGACACTTTAAAGGGACAGTTCACCCCAAAAAATCCAACATATTTTCCTTCTTACCTGTAGTTCTGTATATCAGTCTAGATTGTTTTGGTGTGAGTCACTGAGTGTTGCAGATATTGGCTGTAGAGAGTCTGCCTTTTCTTGAATATAAAGGAACTAGATGGCACTTAACTTGTGGTGCTCAAAGTGCCAAATAATACCTCTGAAAAACTCAACAGCAGTGTCTCTTTCCAGAATCCATGACCTGGTTACTCAAAGTACTTCATAGACCTTGTGGTGCACAGTTTCATGTAGGAACTATTTTCTGTCTACTGAAGTACACCCGCCAAGTGCATCACCATGCAGAAGGAAACATGCATCTACCCATGGACGAGAGGCTTGTGGTCAAGACAGCTTGAGATGTAAACATTAATGGTTTCCTCCTCAGCTGAGCACCTGCTCAGTGGTGCTAGGTGAGTTAGCAGTAGATGCAGGCTTCCTTCTGCACTGTGATATGATTGACGGGTGTAGTTCAGGAGAAAGAAAATAGTTCCTCCTAGTGATGGGCATTTTAAGTAATTTTCAAGCACTTGTAAAATAAATTAAAAAAATAAAAAATCCAACATGAGAATAGGACTGTAAATTAGCCTGCAACAGAAAACAAGTACATTCTGAAATATTCATTGATTGAACAACCAGGGATTAGTTAGCCTATTAAAGCCATAGACTATAAAGATAATGGACATAGCTACTGTAATGTCAACCATTAGTTGGTGGACTCCTGTTTTGAAGCAGTGGCCATGTTTGGCTGGTAGTTTGGAGGAGCGAGGGGTGGATCTGACTGAGAAGCTGAGGGCACAATTGGCAGACAGCTTGTCACTCAAAGCAGCCCGCACTTTATTATGTGTAGCTGTAGGCATTAATAACAGGTGAGTCACAAAAAAATCACCCCAGTTGTCATAACAGGAGAAATTACCTATAGAGACCAAAACCATTATTGTACCAGGCTGTAACTGCAGTTTTTTGCACTTCATTTTTGTGCCCCAGAGGCTGCAGCTTGATTAAGTCATAAATTCAATGTTAACATAAAACTATGCAAACTTTCTGTCGCTGCTGTTACATAGGTTACATCCAGTGCTAAAGAACTGCCTCTGGAGTCCGGAGCTGCTCTCCTCCCGCTTAGTTCCATGTCTGCTCAGTCAGCATGATCTAACAGAACAGCAGAGGCTAACATCAGACACCAAGCTGCTTAACAGTCCCAGCAAAGTCACCAAAATGGCTCGACTGTTGTTAAACCTGTTAGGTAACAATAGCTATGTGATGCTAACATTTAGCTCTGTCACTGTGTGTGTTTACGTGCGGGTGGACTCTTACCAACTGTCCTGGCACAGAGCTCACACTCCCACAGCAGTAGTTTCATGATAAACAGAGAGAGATCATCAGTAGATCATGGACATTCTGGGTGAAGCAATAAGCTGCGCACAGCTCTACCATAAAATTAGAAAGTACCTATTTTAAATAGTAAAAATATATAAAAGTAATGTTCACACATGGGAGGTTGGGCTGCAATTACTCTATACATTGATGAACATCCACACCCAAATCAAGTACTTGAGTATTCGAGTACTTGTCCATCTCTGGCTCCTACATGAAACTGCTCATAATCAGGTCTGTTGGTTATCTTAACTAACCAGGTCATGATTTCTGGAAAGACACATTGCTGTTGAGTGGAGCCAAATGTATTTTTTTTGGCACTTTGAGTACCACAAACTAAGTACCATGTAGTTTCATCATATTTGAGAGAAAGCAGACAACTCTACGATCGATATCTCCAACACTCAGCAATGCACACCAAAACAATCTAGACTGATAGATAGCACTACAGGTAAGAGGAAAACTATGTAGGCCCTACTTTTGATTTGAGGGTGAACTGTCTCTCTAAAGCCAAGCCAAATAAAGCAGGAAGTGGTACAAAAGATTATTTAAGGGTTACCATACATAGAAGAACAAGAAACAGTGGAAGAGTGAAGGTCAAAGGGTGTAATAAAGCAACTGATTGGTACTGCGCTGTAACTTGATATTGAATCTACTTGATACCCAAAGCCCTCATGTTTGCTGCGTCTACTCCCTGGGCCTCTGGAAGTAATTACCAAGCCTGCCCTATCCCAGAAGTCAGTCTGAGGAGGTGTGGTGAGAAAGAGGTATAATGGAAGCTAGCCCTAAAAACATGCAACCCAAGATGAATTTCATGATTCAGTAATACTCAGCAAACCATCCCTGTTAAATGGATACGACACTCATCTTAATCATTCAAACTGTATTGGTTGGGTGCAGCTACAGTAAGACTTGAGTCAGGATAATAATTGGTCTTGCATTCAGATGGTTTGCCTGCCAGCTCTGGTTCAGGAGTGTAACAAGTTGAATATGAATGGGAACAATAAAAGATTCAATCCCACATTAATGCCGATGGCCTTTCTCTAAGGCAAGTATTATCTGGTTGTGGTAGGAAACGTGTCACTGCAATAAAGATTCCTTCATGCGGTAGAAATGAACACTATTATTGTGTGTCTAAACGGCAGTATAGGAGAATAACATGTAGTATGTTGTGAACATTAATTAGACAGGCTTTATATTGAACTAATGAAATATGTTTTTAACCTTGATGCCGCTGTCCTTCATAGAAGAAGATGAGATTTTTAAATCAACCTTGCTTGGATTTTAACAATAACGGAAAGTTATATAGTATCACATGTTATGTAGAGATGTCAAATTCAGCAATCTCACCAAAGTCCTCTTTGAAAAAACTTATTCGGACAAAGTCTTTGCTTCCAGAACAATTCAACATACCTTGGATTATTTTGGAAACCTTGCTTTTAATTTTAGTCCATGTGACAATATACCCCCATAGATACACTGATCGTTCATTTAGTCTTATAGTTTAGTTTGATATTTAGGAATGTGTGCTCTCAGCGTGCTTATCTGTGAACTAGAGCTTGAGCTAAATTCAAGTAAAGATACACTCAGTTATATGAGGCTAAAATGTATCATATCCTCCCTTGCTGTTATCTTTTTTTTTACAGCAGACATTGACACAGACTTTTCATAACAGGAAAAACACAGGTGGAACAAAAAATACTGACGATGGCTCAGTTCAGTTAGTTCAGAGTACAGTACAGCCATAACACTGCACCACCCTGCACAATGCCAGGGTCCTGAAGTTAGTCAAACTAAATCGAATTCAAGTTATTATTAATGTTCCTAAAAGTTTTTCTTATTATGAAAATGTGAGTGAAAAAGGTCTGTTCAGCTCAGTTATCACACAGGACCACAGTATTTTTTTCTTTGTTCCTGTGGGAGAGGATGAGTCAATTTGGCAAACATGCTTTGTCATACACTATTGCACTAACACCCTGCTTTACGTTCACACAGTAACGTTCCTTCACATTTTAGCTGCATGTTGTAACTACAGTTCATTCAGCTTATTATTAATGTCTTGCTAAAGTGTATTCCTACAAGTTAAAGCTGGGGTAGGCAGAAAACTGGAAAAGGGAAAAAAATGGCAAAATTTGAAAATACACTCTCCTCATGCAGCTTTCCCCTCTCCGTCCTAAGCCTCTTCCACCAGAGTAATACAAGCATGTGCATGCGCTTCATACAGTAACCCAGTGTTTCCCATACACTGACTTTTTAAATCTTAATTCGTACATGCTGAGCATTTGCTAAGTCCTTCCTTGCCCCACACTCTCTTTCTGTTTATCAGACCACAGATGGGACATGAATAAGCTAGGTAGCCACCCCACTGTCTGTCCTTGCTCCTTGCCGCTGTGGACTGTTTCCTCGGGAGGAGAGTGAGCCACAGCTAGAGGGACAGGCCTTTGGGTAGTGGCTGTAGCGGCTTGAATTTGGGCAAAGTAACCCCTTCAGCACCAGCGCCCGGTCTAACCTGTGTTGGCAGAAACAGAAAGTTTGCTGATCCGTAAAAGAGTCTGTGCTTTCTGGTCCCCTGGAGCTGGAGTTTGTGCTGGCTAAATTTGGGTTGGTGTGACAGCTGACCGGGTGTCCAGCGTCGGAGCTGCTGTCCACTCATCTCCCACTGAGGTGGTTTGTAGCAATGGGGAGTGAGGTGGAGGACACACAGTGATTCAAGGCTCTAGCTAACGTTAGCTACATAAACATGAACTTGAAGACACAGCTGTGAGCATTTGGCTCTGGTTAGCAGAAGGCAAAATTATTTGCAAGATTTTGTCTCTGTTTCGGAAACGCTTTGCTGATATTGACATATTTTATTTCATTTATTGTCAGACTTTCTTTTAGACTCTCTTTTTCATTAGTCCAACTTCCTTTTGGGGGTTTCTGTGCAGTGTAGGCAGCTGTTTCCAATGCTGGAATAGAAACTGTCTCTGCAGGACTCTCCATCATAGAATCAAGCTTTCATTGTTGGAAGCGACATGCATGCGCATCTGCATTTGTAGAATAGCCAGTAGGAATGCCCTCTCCCTGAAATGACCTGACCGGCTTGATTCTCTAAAGCCTGAAAACAGAGCCAAGAGGAGGTGGAAAGTCTAGTGTTCTGTCAGACCACTTGATGCCAATGTTACACTGCCTATAAGTGTTATGAGATCTCTCAGTTAGACCAATTACAGCTCTCACTCTCACTTCTCTTTGTCCATTTCTCCAGTTTTCCATCTTCAGTTCTCGGACAACGGGCAGACCTAGCCGTTGCATTGCTGGAGACGAAGGTGCCAGGTATGGTCTCAGCAAAGCAGAGTTCATGGAGAAAGTGCAGCAGAGCAACGAGGCATGTCAGCGTGGTGACTTTCAGGCGGCCGTTCATTTGTACACTAATGCCTTGCAAGCTGACCCACAGAACTGCATCCTGTATAGTAACCGTTCAGCAGCACTCCTCAAACTTGGACAGCACCAGGCGGCGCTGGATGATGCTGAAAAAGCTTGTGAGCTCAATCCCAAGTGGCCCAAGGTAAGTGTGCCTCAACAGTTCAAACGATTGATACACTAAAATTGTAGAACAGTGGAGCAACATGAGGAAGATGTCCCAAGATAATACATTTTATCTTGTTAAAAAGAAATTATTGACTTTTCTTGAGTGTACCAATAGAGCGTCACTGCCAGGAATACCAAACATCAAATCTAATTTTGGGGCTCTGATGTCCATATCATTACCAATTTGAGCTTTAATTAACAGGACATAAAGGACATTAAAATGGGGGCATGCTGTTTTTAAAATGTGTGATATTTCAAGTATGTTTGATCAAAAGGATGTTTTTTGTAAAGCATTGCTGACAAGCGTGACATCTTATCAGCATAGTAGGTAATAGTACTACAGTAGCTATATTATCATTGTTTTTCTCACAATTATTATAAGATTTATCTTCAATTTAAAGTGTTTTACAGTCTGCTCACATTTTCACTCCTCAGTTGCGTTTTTGTGGCTGTTGATCAATACAAAGTTTTCTGGGGTCTTGTCTTTGATCTTGTCCAGGCCATGTGGACTAACCTGCGATAGATTTCACATTACTCAGCCGCCGAGATCACTCGGAGACCAATTCCTCTCAGTGATAGAAATGCATTGATTTCATGATTTAGCATGGAGGGATACTTTTGTCTTTCGAGAGAGATTGATGATAATGTGGTAGAGTGCTATTGATGATAATTTGTCGCTACCAATGATGCATCAGTGGCCACCTCTTCTTTGATCTGAGGTCGTGTATCTTCGGATGCTCAGGTAGGTTTCCGCTTTTGTAAAAATGTACCGCTGCAGTGAGAACTGAGACTGTCACTTTCAATTACACATGTTTTGTGCTTGCTGCATTGTCTCACAGAATGCGGACTGTCACAAATGTAGTCATCCTAGCACCTTCTGTTAACTGTAGATTTTTTTTTTTATATTTTTGTTGTTGTTTCATTGATTATACAGTTGCTGTATAGCTTTTAGATGCTTTTCAGTACAGGTCTGTTTCATTTGATATTTGCAATTCTACAACAATAATCTCCCCTCCATGTTGTCACTTCTCCCTCTGTAACATCTGAGCTTTAACATACACTACATCTTGTTCATTCGGGAGAAATTTCATAACCCTTTGAGGCCAGTGAGGCCAAACTATAATTGAAAATCATTGCCAAAATCATTCTCCTTTTTCCTCTTTATATGCTTCCCAAGTACAATGAACCTCTTTGTGGTCTGACTGGGGGATGGTTGGCTTAATCTAGGCAGTGTAGCTCTGCTTATTCTTGGATTTACTGCCTGACAGCTTTGACTCTCATGCTGAAGTTTGCGTTAGCAGCAGACTTGGTGTCAATGTATAGCCTGACCCTTGTGTTTTACTCTGTAACATGAGACAAAAGGATTAATATGTCTGTGGTATTGACAGTTATACAGAGGGTGCATGTTCATGTTTTAGATTAAGTTTCTTGAATCACCACTAGGGGTCAGTCTTGTCAAACAGGGCGGCTGTTAAAAGCATTTTGTCTGTGCAGGACAAAAGGGCATTTTATATTATATATATATTTTTTTATTTATTTTTCAACATTTATTGGTTTCAAGGAAATGTTCATCATGACTGACTTTCATATAAATATAGAAATGTGCTTAAGCATGTATCAACACAGCCACCATGGAGACCATTTTTCTACTTGACAAATGTGCAGGTGGAGCCCAAGGTCACAAATCCATCTTCGGTTATCTGACATGTCAGGAAAAAGAAATCACATTCAGCTCAAACCATACTCAAATCTTCTAATATGAGTTTGATTGTTTTGTATCAATGTGCTACAGTGGAATGAACAATATTACAACTGCTGTATTTAGGTATTGCTGCCTCAAAGAATTGATTAGTAATGGTGGTCTTGACACTTATGATGTTGGCCTCAGGGAAAGAGAGGTCTGGTATTGTGCAGTCCATCTGCTATGCCTGGATGTTTGATGAAGGAACAGGGATTAAATCACAGGAGTGTGCTGGCATTCAGATCCTATGTGAGTACATAATATCATCAATCATAGCTCCCTATGACCGCACTTCTGGATTGGCCCGTCAAACAGTGACAGGCGTGGTTTTTGCCGCCCCAAGCACCAGCGAGCACCCACCCTCCTGAAGCCCACAGCCAGCCTGTGAAGGAACCCCCTGTCTAATCTGTCAGCTTTGCCTGCTGTTAGTGCCAGAGAACACATTCTGCAAGAAGAAAGAAAAAGTGTGGTTTAATGACCCAAGACAGCTTTAGGCCCTTTGTACCTCACCCTCTTACTGAATATAAAAAGCTTAAATGAGAACAAAATAGGGTGTCATTTCATAGACAAGGGGCGCACACTTGTGTGTGTCTGTTTGCATTTTGGCTCTATGAGCCAGTCTGGGAGGGAAACTGGGAGAATATGTGTGGTGTGTAATCAAGCTTCATTTCCTGTGCATGATTAATTTTTAAGTACAAAAGGAATGACACTGCAGCAAACTCTTAAAATTTAGCCAACATTTTTTGGTAGACATGGGTGTGTGTACCCTTTGTGTGAGATGAAAAACATTTTAGCTTCTATCTCCAGTGAGTATTTTGGGATTCTGTGTCGCGCCGCAAGTGCTTTTTAGGCGTATATACCATAGACTGTATGAAATAATGGCTATATTGTGACGTTTGGCTATCATGATGTCACCCATTAGTTTGTGGACTCCCGTTTTGAAGCCTCCTTATTTTGGCCATCTCCATCTTGTTTTTTTTTTTTTGGAGTCAGATGTGACCGTGTTTGGACGAGAGGGAGGAGCTGTGAAGGAGCGAGGGGTGAATCTGACTCATAAGCTCCTTTTATACTGCCTCTTCAAGCTGGGCATTTCACGCCATTATGCCGCCTCACCATTCTGTATAAAAGGCATAATTGTGGAATGGGAGGACAGAGTTGTCTTGCCTCTAAACCGGCATCAGAGGTAGTAACAGTGCCGAACTGATGTCTGTATAAACAGGATGGCCAGCAGGACAGGATCATGGGCGATACAGGTGTGACATTGTCATGATGTGTTATGCATGTGACCTACTGCTGGGAGATTTAAAAAGTAGCTGCTAGCAGTTAGCAGCTAACTCAAAGAATATATCGATATATCGATTGCCAAAAATGTCCTTAAATTAGCAAAACATTGGGTTCCAGGAGCTCCTTACCCTCTGAGCAGAGGACGAACTCAGCTGCCATATAACAGGGACAGCAAATGATGTGGCATGCTATCTAAGCAGCAGCATGATGCCGCCATTGTTTGGTTGGCGAAGGTGGCATAAGAAGAAACTTACACCAGGTTCACACTGTATGCGGAAGCGCCCCAATCTATTAATTGTCATGCAGCTGCTGATCAGCAAGTGATTCCGCTCTCTGCTCTGTTTGAATCACATGTAGAGTTCTGTGTCTGTCTGATTGTGTGTGTGTGTGGGTGTGTGTGTGGCTCAGAGGCTCAGCTTGTCTCTTGGGCTTTTTGTTCAGACACAACTGACAAATATGTGGAAGCATTGGATGCAAATTCTAGCATTTATCATGGTCAGATCATCCAAATCATATTTGATATACACTTCATATTGTGTTCAGTATATTTCAGTGTGTTTTCTTGCCTGATTTGCTCACAGAAAAAATAGAGCAGACTCCGAAACTATCGCTACAGATCGCTGGCCTGGGTGCTCGCTGATGCGCTGTTTCCAGTGTGAACAGCCCAATCTATTAACATGAGCACCAAAAGCAAGAGGGCAGTACTTAGTGGAAAATCCGGATCCAGTGTGAACCTGTTACAAAAGGGACTTAAAAAAGGGCTATAGACCGTAGTGACGCTTTGCAGACAGCCTGTCACCCAAGTGGCGCCGGCCTTAAAGTGGTGTAACTTTAAGCCTTAATAAAATATAAACAGGGGAGTTATATAAATATTCACCATGGCTGTAAACATGTTTATTTCTGCTGTAAAGTTGGCTGTTTTAATACTGGGGTCTGTGGGGACTGACTCGCTTCTCGAGCCAGCCTCAAGTGGCTATTCAAGGAGCTGCAGTTTCTCTTCTGCCTTGGCTTCATTTTTCAATCCCAGAGGTTGCTGCTTGGTAATATACCAGCGACTGAGAGGACAATACCCTCTCTAGATGGATTCCCTGTCTGTTCTGCTCCTCCATCTGGTCCCACCCTCTCAACACGGCTGTTCCAATGACATGTTAAACAAACAGCCCTTTCTGCTATCACTCCTATTCTCCTGCGTGAGCGCTGACAGGAGAGTTCCCAGGGAGCCAAAAGACGACTGGCACTGCAGTGTCGGGGGAAACATCTCTATCATTTGCATATCCTCTGATTATAGGTTATGATGGTGCCTATCAAGGGTATTCTGTCTCCTCAAGTGTTTATTGCCAAAGTTGCTGCGACATTCTCTCATAATGATGGTTAAAGCCCATCAAGCCTTGTTTCCCAGATGAGGCTACGACACATCTTTTTTCAGTGCATGCCTACTTGCATATATTTTTTCTTTTCACCAACATAAAAATGTCCATTTACATCCCAGTGGAGGGGCCTTGGGTTTAACTGAGACAATGAGTGTTTGCATTGGAAAAGGTCATGGTGTGTGGAGTGCTGAAAGGGGACTTTAATTACAGCGGCAGCATATTCAGTAATTGTGTGTGTGTGGAGTGGATGCTGACACCCTGATGAGGCATAAAGCTTCTTTTTTCCTGCAGTGCTGGGTGATGACACTGGCTTTTGCTGTTACTGTACGCGGAAAGGGAAGAAAAAGAATTGTGCGATTTGAAGACCTCATCCGTTGCCACTCTCAGCAGCGCTCTGCTTTTCATGTGGATGAAAACCACTGGGGTGTAATGCTCCCCTGTTGGTATGACAGTCCGTTAAACCAGCTCTCATCTGATCTCGCTGTGTGTCAAGAATAAAGAACCTGGCTTTTGATCTCATGTGGAGAGTGGTTATAGCTCTTGTGCCTTTCTTCTTGCTTTTATTCTCTCCATCTGACATATTTATTTCATAACATCTCCGTGACCTGCACTATTATTTGATGTGTGTTGAATAATGAACTGAAAGCCTCAGTGAAGTGACAATAAGTGGTCCAAAATATGTGTGTTATTGTATTTGTCGAGCAAGGAACATATATTAGGTGTTTGTTTCATGATAGCATTGAGTTATACAATCATTTGTGTGTAGTCAGTTGTATTCTTTCACATTGTTTTCTCTGAAATTGTAAGTACAGCCCAACTGTACCTTGGCATAGCTGTAGAGCGAAACATTCCAACTACAAAAATATCTTTCATTTTCATATTTTCCTGCTCTGTCCTGTGCAGTTTTAAATTTAATTCAGTCTAGAAATTAAAACTGCGGACTGTTTAGAGCCCATATATTTCCTCACCAACTACTTTTAAAAATTTAATAAAAACTAAAATATAAATTAGACAAAATATAAAATGAATGCTGAATTTTTAACTCTTCATGTATATAGGCGCCACACACTGTGTAGATGAATATTTATAATATCCTTTGATGCATATTTATGATTAACACAATCCGGTTTGATCTGAACGAACTAAATGCAGCTGACAACAACCCGCATACCTGCCCATAGTTAGAAATAAACAGCTATAAAATATGAATGCTTTTAGTTAGTCATGAGACTACCAACAGCAGAGACTTATTATGTTTGTGCAGAGAAAGTTGCTCAGCATGTAGCATTCACAGATCAGATATATCGCTTCTTGCCTTTTGGGTTATAGTGAAAAATGGGCCACAGGAGCTCAGCTACAACTGCACACCCTTCACAAGATCCTGCGACACAGACGAGGCATATTTCGGGATTGTAATTGTCAGAAGTAATTACTGATGTCTTTCTGAAGTGTTCAGAGGAGCTCAAACTATTTAAAGTTGAGTGATGAGGCCGCTGTGGGAGGGGTTCTCAACATGTTAAAAAACAGATAAATGTATGAATTTCGAAACACAAAATACATGCCTAAAATTTCGCAAATGTAAAAAATGAGCGGAATAGAGGGAGTAGATAGCACTAGATCCTAGACGATCTAGTATGCAGACCTGCTTCTGGATCCCCTCCCATTCAAGCATTAATGTAGCTGTTGTGCAAATGATACAACTGTGTGTTCAGTGGATTAAACCAACTTTGATTAAATTGTAAGGGAGAAGAAAGGACTGGAGCAGACCGATCAATTAACAGCTTTTAATAATGCAAACAGACGAATGATTTAGCACCACTGTGTTTTCATCAGAGTCAGAGAGAACAAAGACAAAAAGGCAAACATATATATTCAATGTACAACAGGTGAGCAGTTGTTATTGGTTAATTGGTGGACCAGGATTTCAAATCTTTTGGATTGATTCATATGAGAGCTACTAATGTGGATGCCATTACCCGTGCCTCACAATCACATCAGGGGCAAAACAACATAGAATATTAAAAATACAAAATAGAAAATTACAAGTACTGCATCCATCACATCACAATCATAACAAAGTAAAGTAAGCATGACAAATTCTGTTGTTTATTTAAAGGGATACTTTGCAGACTTTTAACGAGCTGTGTAACGTGTGTAGTATGTGTTAATGAACTGTGGTAAATTCCATCTTACCACTGCCCAGATCTCCCTGCTCATCTCTCAGCTCATTTTGGCTGGCACATTTTGGTATGCCTGCCTCCACACAAAGAGTATAGAGGCGGATCGAGAGAGAGACCTGCCCCTCTTTCTCTTTCTCTCTCAGGTGCAGACCCAACTCTCATCAAATAGTAAAACTTGGCAGTGCTGATCAAATATGAACAAAGATTCTGTTACTGCATAGCCTACATAGACTTAAAAATAAACTACCTTGATGCCACCCACTGGTGTGTGTACTACTGTTTTGAAGCCTCGAGTTTGCCATTTTGGCCATTGACATCTTGCTTTTTCGGAGCCAGAAGGGACCATATTTGAGAGGATGAAGCTGTTAAGATGTGAGGGGTGGACCTCACTAAGAAGCCCAGGACACTATCAGCAGACAGCCTGCCACAAAAAGCTGCCCTTGATTATGTCTAACTTTAAGTCTTAATTAATTGTAAACTGGTGAGTTACAAAAAGGGGGGATCAACTTTAGAGACAAAAAACATTTTTTGTACCAGGCTGTAAACATGTTTATTTCTGCTGTAAAGTTGGGCATTTTAA
Organism: Epinephelus moara; assembly: GCF_006386435.1. Classification (NCBI taxonomy): domain Eukaryota; kingdom Metazoa; phylum Chordata; class Actinopteri; order Perciformes; family Serranidae; genus Epinephelus; species Epinephelus moara. The sequence continues at coordinate 15,227,061 of NC_065513.1, forward strand.
CATGGGGGTCTACGGGGATTGAGTCACTTCTTGAGCCAGTCTCAAGTGGCCATCCAAAGAACTGCACTTTTCGGCATTTCTGTGTCGGCTTCATTTGTCAGGTTGCCACTTGGTAGCCTATTCTCGGCTAAAATGTTTTCAAAATCATGTTTTAACTCATTGATTAGCTGTAACATGAGATTGTTTGTTACTAGCTGGTTTCTAGTGGAAAAACATCCAAGCTCACATTACGTCACCCACCAGCACGATCATTTATTGGTCGGGTGCGGCGCAGCGCATTCTGGTAGTTTTAGGTTTTCAACTTCTTGAGCAAAAGCAAATACCACAGCCCTTTTCCTCTGATTTCTCTGGTCATGTAGCACCCGTTTCAAAAGTATTTGTGTCTTTCTGCTCCATAGACAGTCAAGTTCTATGAAAAGATCTTTTCAGCAGTGAAATACTTTTAAAGCCAAAGGGCTCAACTATGTAAAGAGTACAGAAGGAATCCAGTGTGCCTCTCAGTGGAGCACTGAGCCGACAATGTCACCACCTCTAGGAGAGAATGACATTTTTTTTCTATCCCACAGCAGTTAAATGATGCTGCAGAGCAATGGTTAGCTGGCATAGTGCTGCGGAATAGCAAAGTCCATGTTTTGTGTGTGTATTGCAGGTTTGTGCTCAGATATGCGAGTCTTTAATGCTTTTTTAGTTTGTCAAACATAAACCAGACCACAGGGACATTTCCGCATGTAGAAACCATGTGTGCTGCTGAAGTTTATGAAGGATTTTATGGTGGATTGTCTACCAATACGTTGATGTGTAAAGCACTTGGTGTCTGATGAGTTAGAACATTGTGCATAGTAGCCACAGCGGAAGAAGCGGTAAGTTGATTAGGCAGACAAAACACAGTGTGAGGTGGTTTTCTAGTGTCAGAATGAACCAGTCTGTCTCTCAGATTGCGAGTTTAAAGGTGATCAAGGGAGGCACTGAGCTGATACTACTGTATGTAGAGTTGCATCACATCACTGTTGAGGACATTGATTATTTTTGTCACCTCAGTGCATAAGATGGAAGAAAATGATCTACGCAGTAAAGTGCCTCTTTGGCAAAGATTTGGTTCATGCCTTCAGTTTTTGTTATCTGTAATATCAATGTTTCTTGATCATGGGTTTGTTGACCTTGTGAGCACCACAGCCGTGTTTCTATGTAAGAGGTTTTACGGCTATACGCTTATTATGACAGTGTACATTCCCCGCTGTCTCTCTTTATGAAGATGTGTGCTTTGGGTTAAAATAAGGTCTTCCCGCCAGTTTCCCCTTTCCCGCTGCTCCGCTGCTGTTTTCCACCGTATAGCTCCAGAGCTCACCATGGAGAGAGTAGAGTCATGAACCACTAATAAGAGGGTTCCGTTTTGCTTCTACCCAGCCGAGGCTTGAACTAATGAACAAATCAAATGAATGGCATGTAATTATAGGCCAGAGAGAGCGGGACGGACAGAGGGTTGGCGCTAGCGGGCACAAACCCGAAATTATTTGTCTGGAAAATCTGTGAAATGAGCGGGAGCAGTTAAATTCTGTCTTTTTCCTTTAGAAGGCCATTGTGGCTAAGCGGCGATGCACATATGCACGGGCCATGATGGAGGGAAAGTGACCACACACACACACAAGTCTGCTGTTTTGATTTCAACAGCACTTCCTTGGCAGCTATGTTGTTCTTTACGAGGATGAGATAAAACTAATGGTGTGCTGCAGTTGTCTGTCTGGTGAGCAGCACTGCTCTCGTGCTTTGTATCCCATGTGATAGTATTCAGTAATATGCAAGAAAAAATATCTGAGCTACTGCATTGTTGTGAGCCTGATAGATGCAATTTGCACCCAAAATCACATCTCCCTCTCTGAGTCTAATATCTCACTCAAAATTGAACGCATCAACATCCAACACATACTGTTAGAATCAGCTCACATTACCATTTTTTACAATGTGTTGCTTCTGTGTCTGTTGAACTGCCAGTGAGTAATACAGCTCAGGCACAACTCGTAAATTATGCCAGTAATACGACTGATAGAATTTATATCCAGAATTGCGCCGCTATTTTCAGTCTAACTAAGTCAGTATACTGTTGATGTGTTCGGTATTTTTTCCTTTTTTTTCTTGCAATTTTGAGTGGCTGATTCCAAATCCTGCTTACCCGGATTGCTGTGATGGTGGCCAAGTGGTTTTCCTCTCTGCCACCCAGGCGCCCCACCAAATTGTAGTGTTTAGTAAAATTTAATCTGCTTTCAAGAAACACCAGGCACACACACATACAGTAAAAAATGAAAATTGGCCTCTGTCTTCTTTTTTACACTAACCATAAGCTCTGTACAGTATATATCTTCGGTGCTTCGCTGGATCCCACAAAAAACAGGCTTTCAGTGTCTGATGATGTAATGTGGTTTGATGTGTGTGTGATGACCTCCCTCTCACCCCACAGCTGTCTGTTCCTAGACTGTCCTGGGGGCACGGATGAGTCAGAGCTGGGAGCTGATGTCACCCCGAGTATAATCTGTCAGGCCTATCAACACCCCATCAAACACCTACTGATGAGCCCACACAGATTCATGATTTTAAACCATTTTCTCCTCCCAGAAATAACATATATATGTGGGTTATTTTCTTCTGGCTACTTTCGTCAGTGTTCAACTTTTAGTGTGTGTTAGTTTTGCATAAATCATTTTCCTTTTTTTTTTTGTTTAGTTATGCCATTTTGCAGATAAGATATTCAGAAAATTAAATGCAGCGGCCTCTTTGTCCCAGAAGAAATAAAACGTGTCCAAGCCTAGGTAAGCACCTCAAACAAGAAACTTTCAATCATGTTAGAGAACGTCTGCACACTCAGAATGCTTTTTCCCTCCGGATGCATCAATTGATTACCAGCTTAATAGCTTTTTGCTTGCTATTACATGGCAAGAAATGTCAAAAGGCCCAGAGAAAGCAAGCTCATTGCCATGCTCATGGCATAACAGCCTGCTGCTGATAGTGGATCAGCTTTACAAGCCTGAGGAAATGAGGAAAACAATTGCACCCTGCTCCTAGCATATAACCTCTTAGGTTATACAGATGCTCTTTTTTTTTTTCTTCCAGGGGTTCATTTCACTCTCAGCCTCATATCGTACAGACCCCTCCCACATGGGAGCTTGGTGAGGCTTGGGTCCCAAGACCTGGATGTCTCCAGAATTAGCACAGCCTGGCTCTGCTGCAGGGAGGAAGCACTCCCATTGGGGAAATAGGGTAGAGCAGAGAGCAACCTGCGAGGAGCCCATTAGTATACACTGCATAAGCATGGAAAGATGAATAGCAGAGCTGAGAGTTTTTTCCCCCGCTCTGATCTACATCCTGATCCCGTTGTTTTCACCTCTGAACTTTAGGTGACTAGTACACATTTTTTTTTCTCTCGTGTCAGTGCCAGCAGCTGTGTCAGAGACATACCACTGTTACAAAGCAGATCATTCTGCTGATGCATAATATCACAGATGTATTGTTATATCTTTCACCTCTTTAAGGAGGTGCAAGATTTGGTCTGTGCTTACGCCTTAGTGGAAAGTGTTCCTCTCTTAGCTTGTGGTCTGTTTCATTCGGCACCTATTCATGATGTAACCTCCTTCCCAGAATGAGTCATATGCCCTGGTTCCTCCCAGAGAAATAAATTGGTAGGGATAAAGGTGCCACTAATTTTGTTTCCAGGTGGCTGAATAGCATTTTTGGATAGAAATAGAAGTGGTATTTTGAGAAAATCGGCATCAGATCAGTTCTTGCTTGAAAAAAGTTGGTCTAGACCTGAGTTTAAATGTGAGGTGAGCCCTCTTCTCGGTTACTTCTCTGCTTGTCTCAGTATTTAATTGTTTTTACTGTCATCCAGTCAGTTTTGTGTGTCTTATTCGAGTATGGCTTTTCTGAATATGTTGAGGGGAAGCTTCAGCGGGGAATTAGCCATAGCACCTGGCTACGACAAACCCCCTACATAGAGTAGAGGAAAACAGAGGAAGAGGAGAACAGGGTGGGAGAGAGGAGCAAAGAATATGAGAGTGGAGCAGGAGGAATGGGTTAGGTGGATATGTAAGCAGGATGTGACACAGTTGAGGGGTGGTCCAGCTCCTGAAATTCTGCCAGATAGTTTCAATGAGTTGGCTGAAATAAGGCAATAAAAATGTTGTTTGTATGCTGGGATGTACCCAAGATATGTTGTTAGTATCACTCACCACGGTAGGCTTGAAACATGGCCATAAAAAGTTTGGATTTTTCTCACTGTTGGAGTATAGCAGCTGTAGTTACAGTGGAATCCGAGTGATGTTTTAACAAGAGAAAAATTTATTAAAATGTCTACACAAACTTTTCGGATTGACTTCTGCAGTATAATCTGTTGACCAGCTGTATTCTCAGTATGTTCTGAACAGATTTACCGAAATATACACTCTTTTGAAGTAAAAAAGACTTGAAGCTCTGCCAGAAATAGCATATTTATGTCTTGTATACATGCGTATGAATTATAATAAACAAAATGGAGAGCCACATTGCTCTTCAGTGCCATTAATGGTCAAAACTCCACATGGTAAGTAAAATAACAGTGATAAGGACATCTTTCCTCATTATTGCAAATAGAAACAGGCCAAGCTACTTTGCAAATCTCAGTATACACCAGTGTAAAATGTCAGTGCGCATTAACAGAACACATTTGCTCGATAATATGTCACTTAAAATCTGTCACTGTTTAATTCGGAAGCAATCAATTGATTCATCAGCAAAAAAAAGAACAAAGTCCTATTTGTCACTGCCGCTCATGTGGAACAAGAACATGAAATGTAATCAGGGCTTAGTTTAAGTATGACCTAATTTTGTCCGTTAAGTGAGTGCTGCATGGTCACAATTTTTCTGTAATTACTGATTTAACTGGCATGTCGTAAATGATTAATGATAGATGTTTTCTAATAAATAATGGATGTGTGGAAAGCAGTCTGGAACAAAGAATGCAATATGCACAATATTATGTTAACTTGCTTCTGTAATAATCTCAGATTTTTTTCTTCCTAAAATGGTAAGCAGGACCGTTTAATATTCAAATCCAGCCCAGTTAAAGATGGATCTTCTTTTCTGTCTAAATGTCTTGGTGTGTAATGGCCTCCAGCCTAATTCATTCTTCTATAGTGCTCCTTCTAGATCTCAGGGCTCGTTTTTAGGCAGCTAAATTACTCACTTGTGTCAGGTTATTACAATTAGCTGTTTGAGTGCCTGCACTGTTGTGTCTTACCTAGATACTTGCCTCTAATTCTTTCTCCCCATAATGAGTTTTACAGGGAAATGCACCAACTGCAACAGCAGCAGCAGCAAAATGGAAATGCCTGGGGAGATGTATTAGCTAAAAAACCATGGAATGCAGGTGGTGTATTTATGTGTGCGAAGCTGACAAATGACTTCCGTGGTTATGGATACAATCTTGGTATTTGACCAGAGGCTGAGCCGGTCCAGTCGGGCGTTAAAAATCACGCACATATTCTCAAACAGAACTCGAGTGTATTGCTGTTTTAATGAGATGGACAATCAAATATAAACTCAGTGACCAGAAAAACATAAATCTCTGCTCAGAGGCACAATGAAGCATCTTTGGTCTCGATATATGCTGGCAGGCATTATGGGACAGAGACCTGTAGCTTCCCTGGTTGCAGCAGTCAGTGTTGAATCTGAAGTGCTTTGTTTTCCTTTCAGTTCATCCTTCTATCTTCAGTGGGCTTGCAATCAGGGAGATTATAGAGGTTGGATCATTATCATCATTTCACCTGAATGTTCCCCAAATCATTCCTAGGTGATTCTTGCACTTTGTGAAGGACACAAACATGCTAGAAGTATTGTCATTTTGGAAACACACTCTCCACGAATTAGGTGTTCGAATCTCCAGAGAACCCACGATACGATATTACCACGATACTTAAGTCAAGATACAATATTATTGTGCTTTTAAATATGTTGTGATACGCTGGGTATTGTGATAAAATATATATATTGCAATATTTTGTGATTTATTACAGATTGCAGCAAAAAGTGTCTAGTGGACTAAAAAGTAATTGATTATTTTATTCTAGTAGGCTATTTAAAGTTTAATTTGTATTTGTAATATAAATAATTTGTATAATTAAAAAAATCGATACTTGGCACTGTGTGACGATATGATATTGCCACACAAAAATATCGTGATACTATGCTGTATCGATTTTTTCCCCCACGCCTACCATGAATAGACAAATTTGATCCAGTACAATGATACAAGATTCTCTGACATGGAGCATTGGCACATAAAATGATTATGCCAGTGTATGAGCCAGTTTTAATGCCCACAAATCTACACACCTACTTACTGACCATGTTAGAGATGTCAGTTATGGTTAATGTTGCTTTCTGTAACCTGACACCTATTACCTGGTAACTAATCAGTTAACATTTAAGAAAAAAAATACATGACTATATGAGACTTTTCCTCTTAGTCCATCACTCCATTGATTCAGTGAGCATTTTCATTTTGAGGTGGTGAAGTTTTAATGTTTTGTTATGTAAATGTCTTTCCTTCTATTTTCACTGCCCATCCTCCAGTCTCCACTAGTTAACTTATGTTAGCCTTGGCCGCTCTGCGCTGCACACCACCTAGGTAGGGTGGAAGCAGGCCCCTCAACACTGTTCACCCTTGCAGCCAATTTTTTCCAGTGGCCACATTGCGATATTGCAATATCCCCTGCGGCCCAAAAAGCATTATACCCATAGGTCACCACTGTAAAAGAGACATCTGTAAAGCTGTAAAATAATGGAATTAGCTGCTACATTGGTTTGTGGACTCCCATTTTGAAGTTCGGCATTATGCCATATGCATTGTTTTTTTTTGGAGTCAGAAATGAACATATTTGGTCAGTACAGCATTATAAGTGGTATTCATGCAAGCAGGGCCCTGCTAGCTTCCAGACGGTTGGAACAACAAGGCACAACAAGGCACCAACAAGGTTGGTGCACAATGCAGTAAACTTAAGAGTAAGAAAAATGACCTATAGACGGAGATGTGTAACTGATCAAAAATATTCTCGACAGGCAACCGATTATTGGTTATCTGCTGCTCAAATTTGATTGGTCAGTACTACTTAGACTACAAACAGAAACCAGAACACTTTCGATAGCAAACTTTTGTGCCCACAGATTCTGCATAAATATGCACATATCTGTTTATAGATATTAGTAACACCATGAGTCTACAAGGCAAATTTACCGATGTTTCTTAGCCCACAGAAAATGTCTTCTCTGACTTATGACGAATAAGAGAATACTCTGTCTGGTCATCTGCTTGAATACCAAATACTAGAGTGCAATGCATCGTGTGTTGGGAATTGGTTGTTCTACTCCACCCTTATGCTTTGATGTTGACTCTGTTACTTGCAGCCCAAACCAACTGACGTCCCCCACATTCACCTGCCAGGAGCCTCCTCCCACATAGCAAATGTTTTGAAGTGCCTTGTGTTCTGCTCCTTTCAAAGTACGTCTTTAAGATTGCTGCCTTTGAGGAGCGTAGCAACTCTACGATCTTGGCAGTGCTCAAACCCGCCCCCTTGAAACCCACAATCATGCCTTTTTCAAAGCCTGTTCATGATCATGATTGAAGCCCACTTTTGTTAACCCATTCACATGCAAAACAAGCGTGGCATTGGAGTTGCTCTTGTATGCACCTGTTTATGTAGCGATGCATATGCAAATGGGTAGTGGCACTTCAACTACAGGGGCAAGGTTTTTATTTTTTTCTCATCGCTTGATTTTAGATCTTTGCACTTGTACATGACCAAGTCTGTCTGAGAAGGGAATGACAAAAAGGAGTGGATTGGAATATCCAACACATGTCATGTAGAGTTGATTAGTTAATTTAATGTATACTATGCCTTAAAGGTTCAGGTCACTCAAACTACAACAAAACATATTTTCTCAGTCTTGGTATCTAATGAAGCAAATCCAGATGCCAGGTTTGCAGGGTGTTCATATCATATGAACATGGAACCAAGAAGGCGGCACAGACAACAGAAATAAGCCTTCTCTTTATTGACCATTATTCAATTGATTGTTAGACTAACATCTGAGTCTCAACAGTTTCTTAACTATAATGACTACTTCTAAGCCTTATCACTAATGACTGTCCAGTCGCCCTGGACAACCACGTTTGAACTGCAGCCTGCCACTTCATTTAGTCTGGTTGCTCCTGTTGGCAACCACTTTTTGTGTTAAAAAAATCCTTCGTCCTTGTTGTTTGTGAGTAATCTTCCACTTTGGCAAAAGAGAGTAAAAGGGTTGAATCATAAAGGAAGACAAAAAAAAGGTAAAACAATAATGACGACAAAAAAACAAAACAACAACGATATCCCTGTTGAAAAGGATATGGCAGCTAAAAACTATGAGGTAGACACTGCTTTAGCAGGCACATGTGCACTGTCTTTCAGAATAGATAAATCAGAAAATGAGGCTTTGCTACATTCTTAAACACAAAAAATGCTATCCTCCTCTTTTACTGCAAATCCAGATTAAAAAAATGCTCTACAGGAGGTAATTATTATTAACTCAAATAATAAGTACCTTGCAAATGACTTATCTTAAATTAGTGTGTAGAAATGTGTCTTTCACATTATGTTACTTTGCTTAATTAGACAGGCTGAGTTTGTTATTTTCAGGGAAATACATTTTTTGCACCTTTGTGAGAGAGAACCAAACTAGATCAGAGAACCTTTGACTTAATGAAGTAGTTATTGTTGATACTGTTGATGTTTCTCCTGTGCCATCCACGCCAAGAATGATAATGATAACAATATGTATAAATATATTGTTTTAAAAATTATTCCACAAATATAACGACAACCTGGTGAGTGATATTGTTGGGATCACTTTCAGAGCAATTTGGTAAACACCAGAAATACTGAAAGCCAAAGAAAAGCACTCAAAATTTACAGTGCATCACATTTGACATGGCAGATGACATTGCGGAGAGACTCATCAGTGAGGTTAAAAAAATAAGAAATAGACAAACGCACCCTTATTTGATTAAACAAAGAATCAACATGAAGATGCTATCACAAAAAAGGACATCTGGGATGCACTCAGGCTCACTCAGAATTCTCCTAACTCCTCTTGTCTTTGAAAAATTTTGTGAATCCATATCCTTTTGGTTTTCTTTTTTTATCTCTGCACAACGTACAGCATTAACAGGTCATCAACATTTATTTTCCTAAACCGCTAACACAGCTGGAGTGAGCAGCACGTGCTTGGCGCTACTGTTAACAGAACATTATCGTTCATCAGTGCGGATGCTCACTTAATCGTTACAGTTATCGTTATAGTTAATGCTCTCGGTGTGGACAGCCCTTTACTACATACACAGATACGTACGTAAGTCATCGCTGAAAGAAATGAAAGGTTAAGTATCACTACCAAGGGAATCAACACCAATTTGTCTTCACATATCTAATTGTTAAATTGTTTTCCCATGGGACCATAGGAGCAGGTGGTGAGTCAACAGTCCACAGTGCGTTGACAATCAGTAAATGTCGTGTCACACTGATGCTATTATACTTAGAGCCACGTTATGTGTTTACTACAAAAATTGAAACAATTATCCAGAGGAGGAGGATAATGATGCTGATGTGAACATCAATTATGTCCACCCACATCTAGACAGGTGGCATCCTGCAGGCGCAGCAGACCGTCAAATCTGGCAAAATCTGCCTTTTGAGTATCAAACACTCAAAACGTCCATAGAAACTAATACAGTGTCCATCTGTATGCTCGGCCTGTTCCAAATAAATGAGTGCTAACACAGTTTTAATCCTCAGTCACACACTTGACAGCAGATTCATTTGCTGGTTTTTGCACATCAAGACTGCCCACCCGATCAAATTATTATTTCATTACTACCAAAGAATCTTTTGTCAATTACACTGTTTTGTATTTTGTTTCAACTTCATTTGAAAGAGTGCAGGAATAAACGTGTCAGATTAAACTAGGAGAAGTGTTGCACTCATAACTAGGGTCTGTTTATTATTGATTAATGCTACCTAATTAGCACTTGGCACATAACTATGTTGGTTAAATGATGTAAGATTGTGAAACCTCCGTACAGATGTAATTGGAGTAGTGCTCAGTTGCCAGTGTGTGCTTGTAGTTGTATAAATGGTGGGATCAATCAGGTGCTTTGACCAATTGTAATTTAGGTTGTGCTTTAACAAGTACTGCTCTCAGAGAATAGCACAGAAATCTTAGTCCAGCAAAACAACCCACCTATCAGGTTACTGGGAGGAAACCTGTGCAATGCAGTTATTTTTACTCTGTGAGAGCCGAGGTGAGGCAGTCTAATCAATCACTTTAATTGTGACTGTGCAGCAGTGTGGAGTTTACCCACTGCCCTTCCCATCAAATGTTTCCACAAAACATTGTTCTGCAACACTTTTCTCCATCTGTCATTTGACACAGATACTTCAAGTGATGTGGAAACAAGGAAGAATTTTACACCTGGGATGTTTTGGTTTGTTTTTGTATTTGCTTCCATGCGTGTGACAACAGAAGCAGTCTTTTTGCATTGAACCTCACTCTGTTTTTACTTGTGGTTTCATAGAATACAGCAGAATGTTTGACGTCAAATCAGCCAAATGAAATTCTCTCCTCTGCTACCCCAAAGGACACGTGTGAAATGACCCATATGAAAATGAGGTCAGAGCCGTCGTAGTGCACACAGTCCTTGGGAAATTCATATCTAACAATGAGCTGAAAACAGGAAATCGTTTGGGAAGTTTGTCAACAAAGCTCGGAAATGACCTCTTTTATTCGTCAGGGTCACAGTTGTAGCTGCAAAAATCAAAACACTTTGAGGAAATTTTTACTTTTCACTTGTTTAGTCCCGACTAACGTAAACATAGACTGTAATGGTTCAAGTATCAGCGTCTAACACCACATAGGAAAATAAATGACTGTACATTTCAAGACTCACAGTTGTTAATAATTTCTGTCAGACTGTTTAAAGTAAGGGTCAAGGCAAATCAGAGATTTGTTTTTAAACACATTATACAGGTTAGAAAATAACTGCTGAGAATGTGAGAAAAGATTGTGAACTATATCGTGCTGAATCTTACATTAAACTGTTTTTCTCTATTTTTGTGTTCAGGATTCTGAACCTGAAATCATAGCTAGATGATGCACTGGTGTGATCTTTATTGTAACTCCTCACCTTTACTATATAAACACTAGACCATCAGTAGTACTCCCTGCCCTGTCATGAGTTACAACACTTACCACAGCCTGCAGCTTGCCAGCTAGATATTTATTATAGTAGCACTTAATTTATTATAGTAGCACAATTGTCAGAACTGAGGACTGAGATGGACAGAGAGAAGAACTGAGTGCTGCAGTGTCTGACGGAGAGTGAGGGAGAGAGAAAGAGGGCCAGAGAAAGTGGAAGGTGGACTATTGCAAGCAATGTTTCTGAAAGTTATTAATACCTTAATCAGAGAGCTGCTTTTCACTTTGTCACACATAGACGCTGCATTGACTGCTTTTGCTCGTTGCTGCGATAGGTCAACATTGCCACTATATTTGTAGCAGCCGGCAAGACAGGTGTTCAGTGAACCCCCGGAAACAGCCCCCATTTTTTCACAATTATTTTTAAACCTTATTTTATATACTTGCTGATCTTTTGTAATAATTAAAATCATATACTTCATAAAAAGATTGATGACATGTCCACTTCCCAAAAGTGAAGCCAAAACATTTCCATCGCCCCCTGGTGGCTGGCTGCAATATAGGTTATAAATCCTACCCCCTCCATGTTAGGGGATAGCCTGGAAATCCAGAAAGATTTAGGGTCTGGCTATGAGTAATGCAAATGGCCCAACTCGAGGGGCGGCACCAACCATGCATTTGAAAATATCACTGCACGCAATTGGATAACACTACGACCAATCAGAACAATACACGGGGTGACGTATCCAGAGCTTAGCTACCAGCGGAGCTAACTGGTAGATTAGACTCTTTCCGTATCCGGTCAGCAAAACAGCAAAAACGTCCTTCCTGCAAAGGAAAGACTCGAGCTCTGTCTTCTGTTCCTCTTTTAGAGAAAAAGCCAAGTCTAACTCGTTCATTGTAGCGGCCAAAGCCGTTTCAAACAACTGGTGTTCATCCATAGCCATCTTGCAATGTTTACTGACTGATTCCGGACTTCGTCGTCCGAGCGCTGTCGTCATCTGTTTAGCTCGCCTCTGGCCCACCTATATCAGATACACCGATGTGATTGGTGCAGCTCGGCTCCAAGGGCATGGGTAATGAGCATCATTACTGATTGCCATAGTGACTCGCTGAAGAAATTCAAATTGTGCTCTCGCGAGAACTCTGGACTTCCAGGGTAGTTAGGGGATAGGACATGCGTCAAACTAAAAGATAAATACACAGCAAATACATTTTTCTGTAGTATGATTTCTGTCAGTTTAGGTAGTTCTTATCATGCTGCTGTATATTCAAGTGTGGTTATTTTTCTGATTAGTTTGGTTTTAATTAGTTATTTGATGCTATGAAAATGGGGGTTTGGCATCGAGATTGACAGCTGTGTATGTCGACTGGTGTGCTCCCAATCAATGGCACTGCTGATGATTGGTTGGAAGGATGAATGCACAGGAACTCGTTACTGTGGAGATTGGTACTGCCCAGATTCTGGCTCCAAAATATGTCCATAGTTAAAGATGGCCGTGGCTGTATCTGGGATTTTTTTTTGGCTTAATTTTTGTCCAGTAGGAGGAAGTGGAGATGTGTTTTCCATCTTTTATTTATATACAGTCATTATTCAAATTTGGCTGGTGGAAATAACACTTTTTACTGTGTTTGGGAAAACTTAGAACACATGTTTATTTTTGCTTTACTATCAACACATACAGTAGAACTTTGGTATAGTAGATATTAGGAAGACTCAACTTGCTGTAAAGCATTGTACACTGATCATTTTTAAAGGCTGATATTCACTAATTGCTTCCTGTTGATATTCAGTGAGCAGATTGGAATGTAAAACTGTTTATCTGACATTATCATAGTTTATGTCCCAGCCTTTCTAAAGTTTGTTTACAGATACACAGGCGCAGAGTGTAATAATAAAATATAGATGTATCGAGGATCAGAATGTTTCTAATTACTTCCACAGTTTTCATTGACTCATAAATAGAATAAATTACGCATTTACCCTAAGCATTGGCATGTTTATTTATGATGCAGTCTCCTTTCGATTTCATCTATGTACTTCATGTAATTGCATATTTGCATCCGCAGTACCACCGCAGCTCTCATTTCCCCGAGCAACACTTATGGCACAACACATTCATTCATGCCACATGGGATCTTACCATTACAAAGTCCGTGGTTAAACACTATTACATGGGGTTTGTTTGTGGAAATATTCAGTTTTCATTTCAGGAAAAATATGGCAACAAATGTATGTGATTTGTACAGTATCATGCTCCATAATTTGATATATTTTGCTGCTATTTTAGCGCCATGGTTTAAATTATACAAAAAAAGCTAATGTCTATATTTGCTAATGTGGTTTTTATGTGATTTTAATTTTCCACATTTCCTTGTTTGTGTTTGTGCACACCTGGCTGTCAGCCGTCTGGCTGTAAGTCCTTGGCACAGTTGTTATTATACCAAAGCATAATTAAACAAGATGCTTATGTGGACGTGCCGAGCCCTCGGGGGGATTAAAATCTCTTTTGTCTGACACGTTTGATTTATAAATAGGCATGTCTGGCCAATGGGGCGAGAGGAAGGGAGGGAGGACAGTCCTATAGGTCTGCAGAGGTCAACACATCCTCACTGCTGCTGTACAGTATAGGCGATAAAGACATAAAATATACATCTGAATATTGCCTTCACACATTGCTTTGTTGTTTCCAACATTTCAGTATTTTTTCTCCCTGCTTTAACTCATTTAAATGTTACTTCCATGACTAAAATCATCTGGTATTTGTAAAGAAGCTCTGATATATGTCTCACAATAATGTTAGATATATTAATATGTAATATATGAGCATTCTTAGTAAAATCCTGCAGACAGCTTTGGTGCAAAGCAAAGCCTGACTGATAATCCACTGGAGGTTATGTTCAGAGAGTCTTTCCTTTCAAGTCATTCACTCTGAAGCTGAAAAAATGTGTTAATATACTGGGAAAGAATTGCCTCAACTCTTCTCTGTTCCACGCGGTAATGAAACTGTCTCCTTCACTTGTTGCAGAGACCCTACATTACCTGACACGTAATCACAGGTTGAAGTGTGTTCTGGATTTATTTTTTATTTTGTTTAGAAGTTTCAGTGTCATGGGATTCACATTCTTCTTGGCACATCTAATTAAATAGCTTTTTCAGGCCTGTATGTCAGGCTAAAGCATTGATTTTGATATTCTGATAGAGAACAAATGTATAATTAAATCTGATGGCTTTGCTGTAGCTAGAGATGGCTAGTTTTCTGCCAATATTGACAATAACAGGGATAAAGGCTCTGGTCGCATTACTCTCATTCTGATCATTGTTGATCTACTCCCTTGATGAATTGTAACACATTGTTTGATTGCTCAGCCCGTGTCTCATCTTTATCTCTGCTGCTCTGTTATGGTCAATACCCCGGACCATTTGGTGCCATTTCACAGAGATGGTTCCATTATTACGAGTGAAATGTAATCCATCTGTGTGTGTGTGAGTGTGTGTTTGTAGGAATGCTGAACAAAACCCATGCAAACATGGAAGCAACAGACTGAGCTTCACTGGAACACAATAAAGAGTGTACTTACAAATGTTAGCATGCCAACCCAATAAACTAAGATGGTGAACATGCTTAACATCAACATTTTTTTGCATTGTCAATTTGAACATGTTTCTGTGATAACATTAGCATTTAGCGCAAATCGCCACACAGAGCTGTTTGAATGGTTATAGGCTCTCATATCTTTTAGAGCATTTTATCTAATATGTTTAATTTGGGAGTAAAATTATTAATGTGACACTTAAAGGGATACCATCATTTTCAGCCTGCTTTGTATCATAACAGTGGGGGTAGCACATGTAAATGAACTATGGTAAACTTCCCTCCATCTTGCCAGTGCCCAGATCTCCCTGCTCATCTCATCTAGGGCTGTTGCTTGAATTCAGATTGTACCTCCACATTAGGACAGAGAGAGTATAGAAGTAGATCGAAAGACAGAGCTGCCTCTCTCTCTGTCTCTCAAACTCAGATCAATTCTGTTACTGTATTGCCTATTTCTGGCATAAAATGTTTTCAGAAACATATTTTAGTGCACTGTTTAGCTGTAATATGAGAATCTGGGAACAGGAAATGGAGGCCATACTGTGTCGTGTAAAAACAGAGGCTGAAAATACTGAGATTAATGTTGAAACTAAGCAGTATTGACAAAATATGAACCAAGATTCTGTAAATGCATTGCCTATTTCTTGCCTTAAATATTTTTAGAAACATATTTTAGCTTACTGTTAAACTGTAAAACAAGATCATTTGTTTTCAGCCAGCTGCCGTATTGTTTTTAAACAGGCAACTTGAATTACGTCACCCACCAGCGGGAGCATTTATTGGTCCAGTGCAGTGCATTCTGGTAGTTTTAAGTTTTTGTACTCCCTAAGCACAAGGAAATGCCACAGCCCTTGTCCTCTGTTTTCTCTTGTCATGTAGAACCAGTTTCAAAAGTATTTTTGACTGCATAGACAGCCTGCTTTTATATAAAGACCATGTTTCCAGCAGTGAAATACATCTTTAAGCACAGTTTTTCCAATAGTTACCAACACCAGCATTTATATTGCTTTGTCTGTACATGGGCAGTAATACTGGTTGGGCAGAAAAAGACTATCACTGTGTGGGAATAATGCCCGAGTTTAGAATTTATTATACCCAGGGTAGTTAGAGCATCTGCGGTTACTGGCCGGGTGATTGGCTGGTTACCCTGCCCAATCAGTACGTCGTGATGGGCTATGATACGGCTGAAGAAAGCCTGATACAGCTGTCTCAACCTCTGCTCTGATCCTTCAGCAGCAGGAAGGGAGGCTGAGTTTCATTCTCTTATATAAGAAAGGTTTTATTGGATGTGGCAGACTAATAAAGAGTCTCACTTTGGAGTTGAGGTGAGGGGTCAAAGCTGGTGATAAGGGTATAGATGAGGAGGGATAGGATGTTTCGTGTGTCTGTGTGTGTGTATGAGTGCGGATGTGCGTCTTTTGGGCCCTGGCTCATATTCCACAGATCCTCAGGGGACAAAGGGGAGAACTGGACCAGGATTACAGCGTCTCAACGCCGTGTACCTGTCACTCACAGAAAAACACTTGCTGTGCTGAAAGAGTCTGAGAGGGATGTGAGACATACAGTAGGGCCAGGGGTGATGATGAAAGAGATACCGCACTGTTTATCACTGGAAAATATCAATTTTTTTTCACGATACACCATTAGAAACATGGAACTAACCATCATATTTTATAGCGAGACATCATTATAACTTGACACCATGAAATTGAGAAAAGTCAGACTTTTCTTGTTGTTTTATTCAGATAATGTGAACTGTTGCACCTATCACCCCCCCAAATGACCATTTGTCTATGAAATGCTCGCCTCGCCAGAGTTGCGCCTCAACGGTGAAGGAAGAATCCAAAAATGGAGGAGATTCTTGATGAATTGAAGTCAAAAGGTACCAAGTTTACAACAACAAAACTATATCAAAACATCTATTTACAAACTCTCACCAACTCATGCAGTATAATCCAAGTCTCATTTATTCAGTTGTATACTTTGCTCATTTCATTGAGCAGAGTTCAAACGCACACATGCCCAGATGCTAGTGTTGCAGTGCTTGCAATTGGTCTTGTTCTCGAGACTGGTCTCAGGACCACTTTTTGAAGGTCTCAGAATTGTCTCAGACTTTTACATTTGCATTTTTACTTGATCTTGTCTCGGCCTCAGACAAAGAGGACTCAGGATTTTATTTAAAACTGGCAAGATCATGACTGCAGGCATATCAATATGTTGCCTATTCAAAAGAGAAGTATTGAATAAAGACGGTTAAGTTGATTTCAGCCTCTTAGTGTGTGTTTGTATTTACCTATTTTCACTTATAAAAGAATGAAGAGGAATTCCTTATTCATTTTCTGTGATGTTTTCATGGGAATGTGGATCTTTCTGATCAATTTGAGGAGTGTTTTTGGTTTCCATGTTTCACATTTTACTGCAATTGTGTCATCTGGTTTTGGTCTTGACTCAGTCTCAATCCCTCAGAGTCTTGGTTTTGGTCTCGATACACTCTGGTCTTGGTCATGACTTGGTCTCATTTTATGTGGTCTTAAGTATGACACTGCCAGGCGGAAGTTTTTGTTTATGCGGAAGGGTTTTAAATAGGTAGCTATAAGTGAAAATACATGTGTTTGGGAAGTACTGAGCATACGACTGGATAAATGAGACTTAGATTATACTGCACGAGTTGTGTGAGTTTGTCAGCAGCAGTTTTAATGTAGTTTAAGTGCTGTTAAATGCAACCCCTCCTTTACTTCAGCTCATCAACAATGTTGTCACAATTGAGGCACTCTTCACAAATTCAGGGTAACAGGGTGAGTAATTGATATACAAATGGTCATTTTTTCTTTAAAGATATTTTTTGGGCATTTTAGCCTTTAATTGATAGGACAGCTTAAGCGTGAAGGGGGGAGAGAGAGGGATGGACATGCAGCAAAGGGCCACAGACTGGAGTCGAACCCGGGCCGCTGCTGCAACAGCCTTGTACATGGGGCGCCTGCTCTATCCACTAAGCCACCAATGCCCCGGTCATTTTTTCTTCAAGAGAGACCATGTTTACCACACAGCTTGCAGGCTGACATGATATTCAGGTGTAGCACTTGCGTCAGAGCCATCTGCTGCTTGACTTTTGTGTTATGTTTACAATGTGCTCATGCTGTGATCTACACATCAGATTTATTTATGATAAGATTTCAAGTTGTCATATTGCTCTCAGTAAATCCATTCGGTCTAGTGGAAATATTATTCTGGGTAAACAACTGGAGGCTCACTTGACCACTGGGGTAATTTTCCTTGTAATAAAAAGGTAAATGAATCTTGGTGTAGCAGTAATGTGCAGTAAGCCTCATTTTCTTTGTTTTTATGGACCTTGTGTGCCTGTGTGCACATATATACTGTACATGTTTCAATATGTGGTGGAGCTGGAGCTTATTAGCGTCATGGTTGTGTGACACACATTTTTAATGCCATATATTGTAAACCTCAGTCCTTGGCGGAGGCGGTGATACATGCTCCATATCTGTTCCCTGTGGTGTGAATGCTGTTGTTATGGTGGGGGCTACAGGCATATAGGGGGATGCACTAATTAGGACCTCTCTGCTGCCTTTGTGGCATTTTCATTCTGGCAGTTCCCTTGGTGGCCTTTTTTATTAAAAAAAACAAAAACCTTTACATGGTCATGCATTATTCACAACACAGGTGTCAGTCTGACCCTTGGCGACATCAGCTCACAAGATGTCAGACCCCACCACAAAACTAGCGCCCACTCACGGCAGTGCAAAGGCATGTAGTATACATGAAGGGAGCTGTGCAAACAGATGCTTGGGGATTATGAGCTTTCTCATATTTTCGCTGTTGTTTGGCCCTCATTTCTTTCCTGTCTGTGTTCAATTCTTTTCTGTTTACTCAAATGAGCGTACATTCTGGTACATCATTAACCATATTTATGTGTGAAGGCACTTTAATCAGTAGATCTAGAGGTAGAAGTAGGACAGGGACCTGGCCGTATTTCACTGCTGAAGTTTCCTTTTTAGAGAAATCCCACTGAGAGCTGTGGTCATCACTGCTACAGCTGGCCGTCCAGTTACCTTTCATTTTCTCTATAATTGCTTTTTCTTTTTTTGTAATGGAGTGAATAGCAGAGAATAAACGTAAAAGAGACGTTTTTGTGTGTGTGTGTGTGTGTGTGTGTGTGTGTGTGTGTGCCTTTCTTTATGCATTTTCACATCATGACATGTCTTCTGCACCTTTCTGTCTGTCGGTGAGCCTGTCTCTCCATCTTATTATGCGGACTGTCCTGGTCCCATTATTCCACTAGTGAGGTCTCACAGGGCATGTTTTTCCCTAATAAACAGCTCTCTGTGTTTGTCTAATTTCTCCTTATTAATGTGGGTGCGTCTGGCGTGGAACCGCTCTGGAGTATTAGGAGGCCCTAATTTGCCCTGCAGAGACATTGCTGTATGAGGATAAGGGAAGAGACAAGGGCGTCATCATTAATGTTTCATGATTTAATCATGCTAGCTGCTCTAGTTTGCCTATAAGGGGATATGTGTGTGTTCTTGTTTACGTGTGTAGTTCTACGAGAGAATATGAGACAGTGAAACCGGAAGATAAACTGAAGTATTTGTGCATTTTAAGATGGTAATTTTTTATATCATATTTTATCGAGGGATGAAGTCACCTCCTTCTGCCCTGAGTGACACTGAGTCAGTATCAGAGGACTATCCATCACCTGGCTGTGGCGGTCTGGTCAATGGGGGTCACTTCTGAGCAGTTACCTGTTAACACAGCTAATGGAGGTCCATATTTGCATAGGCCTGAGTAAAGAGGGGACTGGAGCTGGATAGCAGACAAGCTGGGCGGGGCCTTTCTCATTGCACAAATTAGACCATTCATCACAGCTTTGTTTGCCTGTATGCACCTTCTCATGAACAATTAATGTGCTGCAGACATTTTAGTGCTTTTCTTCTCTGCCTTTATCTTACCTTCCCTCCCTTTGTCTCACTTTCAGTGACTGTCACTGCAGCACTAACCCTGACCGCTGATTGTAACTTTAAGTTCATTTATTAATTTTGCCTCTCCAGGCTTAGGTTGGTTTTGTGTTTTCCTTGACAGCCAAGGAGGTTCAGCACAAAAAGCCTTTTGATTTTCCCTTTCAGCCTTACCTGTTTTAATGTTAACTTGCTTCTGCGTCTTGCCAGTGATGTGCTCCAGGCATTTTCTGATACCTCAGACAACACAGCAAACTGTGTGTTACGCTGGTAAAATTCAAGCACAGGTTTAAAGTCTGTAATCTGCTGAGCAAGGTTCAATATGAAGATAGTTTACACCACACATATCAGCAACACTTTGATACTCCACATTGTTTTTAGGCCTTTTCTTCAGCCAGTGAACATCGTTTTAGTCCTTTTTTCAGAGGAATCTTGTGTTACTTAATTGGTCCACGTTTTTTATGTGTGATCGATATATATAGTTGGATATTTACCTAAGCAATTTGGTTTAAGTGCCTAGCTGCCTGCGAGGTTATAGAGAATGAGGCCCACCTGGGAATAGATGCCAATATACCCCGGACACAAGTTGTCAGCATAAATCAGCTGCCACTTACCATTAACAAAACACATCCATTAGAACATTTCAATTTTTCTGTTTAAGCAGACTACTTAATGTTGTCTATTGGTTTTCACACCGGGGAGTTATTTGTCTCAGCTTCTTCAAATATTAAAGCGCAGACATGAGTTATTTCAGTATACATGCCGGCCATGTTTTGTTCACTGCCGCAGCTAACAGCATCATAAAAAGAGAAGTATGAATAATAAATGATAACAGAAATAGACAATGGTTTTGTTTTGGACTCTTCATCTCTCACTGGTTACATTTACATGCATGGTGTAATGTTACTATTGGCCGTATTTCAATTAAAGTGGTAATCTGGCTAAGCTGTTTGCGCAGGCTTTTGATATTACGCTTTCTTAAACACATCCTGTCCAACTTGTAATTAGGAGTGGGTATTCAAGTCGCTCAGATTTGTAGTCTTCTTTACTTATACACGGTGGGGGAAGGAGTCTGGGGGGCTCCTGGGGCTCCAGCCCTGAATGTTTTCTGAAAAGCCCTAAATCTTTGAGTTTTTTTTTTTTTTTTTTTAAATGAACTGACTTGACCGGCAAATCAATAGAGCAAAAGCTGTAGTACTTAGAAGTACAACAATGTTCAATGGCTGAAGAAAAGGCCTAAAAACCATGTGGAGTATTAAAATGTTGCTGGTATGTGTGTAAACTATCTTTTTAATGAACCTTGCATAATACACAGTTCGCCAAATTACTACACCTACCTGATTTATGAAGCTTAAAAACAGACAATCTTTGCCTCTTTCAGGTGAAAATCATCATCCTCAGTCATCTTCAACATTTGTTGTATTATGGTTTCAGCTTGATGAAGACAGTTGGGGAACAATAATGAACAAAAATAGGATGTAGGCTGTACAGGATGATTTTTTATTTATTTGGCAACTATGTTATAAGCAAATGATAAACAGATTTTTAGGCATTGTGATATCTCGAATAGCTTGAAATACAGTGCTTATAGCTGTTGTAAAGCATGAACATGCCCCCAGACCCCCCTTGGTTATGGCTGGGCCCTGAATGTTTACGTCTTGCTCCGCCACTGCTGATACGTCTAGAAAATAATGTTTATCTTCCTTAAAGTAAAGTCTCCAAAAAGATTTTTTTTGTATAATAATATGGCCAACACTGTATTGTATTTACACTAGTACTGAACAAATGATACCCAGCCATACTTAGAATTCAGGATTTTAAATGTAGTCTGTGCTGCAATTCGAGCAGTTTATTGCTGTAGGGAAGTAAGACTACAGTAACATCTTTGTCCCAGCTTTAAAAACTAGATGGTAAACCTACTAAACCTATCAGTGACTGTACTGACATTTACAATACAGCCATTAATCCAAAACTATGTTACCTGACTGGGTTATAAACGTAATTCTTTTTGCACGTAGACATAGTCAGTCTATCATGTCTCACTGCTCTCTGTAAATCTCTCTAAACGTGAAAGATCAGACTTGTATTATATCTTCTGATCTGGTGGGATTAGTGGACGTGTCAGTAATCCATAGTAAAACTACTGAAGTCAAACACAGACATTAAATTCTATTTGGATAGATTTCAAGTAAAATGGTGACTGTTTCATGTCTCTTAATTAACAAGAAGCAAAATATGTATTTCTGCAGTATGAATACTTGTAGCTGCAACACATATTAATTACAGTTGAATATGTGGCATAAATCATGCAGTTGTTGTGATTCTGTTGTCGATATTGTCTGCACTACACAGAGAAGCAGCAGCAGCTACTGTCGTTTTCTACTCAGGGTGGCAGGACCCCCCTCCACAACCTCTCTGAGGCAGAGTGATAAAACATGCATTCAGAGACCTTGGGAATTCACACACATCTGTGCCTTTTCTATTGCACACACTGTTAAACACACTGTTTGCAGATAGAGATCTCGGGATGAAACATTAACAAACAACTGACACCCAGAGCTAGATCTCCGCGTTTGAATTTCAACACAAGGAGCATTACCGCATTAAGCTATATTAACATTAAGACTCCATTTTTGCAATCTGGACTGAAATACCAGAACAGATATGGAGAGATTCATTTTGCTGTTTCTCTCTGCTGTGATAGAAACAGCCGTGATGCTCTAAGCATTGCAGTGAAGATGATAATAAAGATGGATTAAAAATCATAGAGTTGTTGTTAGAAAGCAATTGATTTAAATGTCAGGGAGCATCTCGCCCCTCCCCCTGCTCTGCTTTATTGGATATTGTCACTGGGATTGTGTGCAGTCTGTTCTTAGGAGACTCAGTGAAGCTTGGAGATCCTTGCAGAGGGGCTGGTGTGTAAGGGACTGGGGGAGGGAGGGAGGGAGACATGGTGGTAACATCAATAATTCACAATGGTATTGCTAGGGAAACAGGATGTGAAGGTATAGGGGAGTCAGACCAATACGAATAACACATCTCTCCAAGCACCGTGCAAATGAACCAGACCCGAGCTCCGCCATTTATTTTCATAGCATTTCACAGCGATATAAATGTATTGAGCCCATAAAAATCCTTAATGATTGCATTGATTTCAAAGAAGCTGTTTTTTCCCACAAGCCGAGAGTTTAATTTACTGAGGCTTCTGGTTTTATAAACCCTGTAGTTGAGGGAGGAAGAGAAAGGTATAGGGAGCCCAAAAGAGCATGGGGCTATTCTCCAGGCCTGCTTATTAAATGTCCAATCATAGCCTATGGTGCAGTGGCATTACCACCATAAAACACCTCTTTGCTATGTAGCCATCTAGGCAGAAATTGCTATTGCTTGGTGGAGACTTGAGTGTTTCCTTAGCATTGATTTCTGTCGAGATGGGAGGGAGGGAAATAGAGTTTAGGCTATCATTAAAACTGAAACACAGAGGAATTCCTAAGAACTGCACACATTAGCTGCAGCTTTTGTAGCCTCTACCACAGGTGCTGAGTGGGCTTTATGAAGCACTCCCTCTTGTGTTTTTGGCTGCTCATTTTCGCTGCTCAGAGCTAGTCCCTGTTATGGATATAGGCTTAATCCATTATCGCGCTGATTGCCAGTGTGATTTCTGTCACACCCTTCCCCAGGCTTGGGTCAATTACAAAGCAGGCAGTAAATGCATCAGTTATTCATGGGGAGATCATGATCAGATGAAGAGTAATAAGTCAGATGATTACCTTTTTGATAAGCAGGGAATCAGATTATGATTTGGGTCTATGCTATGATGATGAAAGCCAGATTTACTTCTTATTTCATAGTCTAACATTACACTACCTTTATCATACAGCTCACGGTACTGGTGTTTAGCTGCTGTTTCGTCTTATCCCCACTCCCCAGTGACTCTCTCCCTCCCTCTTGCCCCTCCACAATTTTCTCATTAGTGATTAGAGCAGAGTTTCCATTTCCAGGCTATTGACTGTGCTGTTGGAAGCTGAGAGCCCATTACATACGTTGCTCCCACTAATTGTTTCCAGTCATAATGAAGTTCCTCACAGTGGAGGAATGGTAGTTAAGGCACATTAGGTCATAGGCACGTACAATGCATTACTGTGAATACAACCTGTCTGCTGTTTTTTCACAGTCATTCACTTCATGATTGTGTATTAATTCAGTGTTGTTAAGTGATTTTGGTAGCCATTAATGGGCGTAATCATTTAGCATACCTCCTCTTAGCGAAGTCAGATCTGATTAGTTTTCCCTTTTCTTATGTATTTATACGGAGGACAGACAGAAGTATGTTTGCAGCCCACAGTGAGGTATGTAGTATCTGTGCAGGTTGATGGGAGTGGAGGATTGGATTAGAGTTGTGCTGTTTGACAGAACTCCTATTCACTGCCCATTCTATTAAAAGGTGTTAAAGTATTGCCAGTCAGTCCTGGCTGTTTCTTGCTCTGGATGGCTCCTCTTCGACCCACTTGCAAAACACTATATATCTCACTAATGGCCGTACAATCCATCCAGCCATTTTCAAATCACTTTTCCTGGATATGGTCGACGTGGCGAAGGAGCAGCAGAGTGGCCCAGACGCTCTTTTCTGCCAGCAACTTCCTCCAGTTCCTCTTGGGGAACACCCAAAATTCAGTGTGTCCTGGATCTACAATGGGGTCTCCTCCTAGTCAGTCGTGCCGGGAACACCTCCAAAGGGAGGCAGTCAAAAGGTTGTCTTGCCTGGTGCCCACATCGACTCAACTGACTGCACTCAATGAGAAGGGGCAGTGTCGAGTCGCCATGTAGAAATCTCGCTTATCTCTATGATCTCATTTTTTTCAGTTATGCCTGTCACGATAGTTTTGACTTAACGTACAATATATCGACATAACGTTGATCATTTTGCTGATTTTGCTTGATATTGCTCATTGTGGTTACATGCGTGTTTGTTTATCAGAGAATGTCACCAACAATTTAGCCAACATGATGCCAGAATAAACAACAGGGTTTTCCCAACCATTATAAGACTTTAAAGATTTTCCCTTATCATGCCTCTGCAGTAGCTGCTTCAGAGCTCTGGAATAGCCATCTGCTCTCAATCAAATGCTCCCCCTCCATTGACACTTTTAAGACAAATCTTCAATGGTCTTTGGTTGTTTGTAGTGGTTTTAATATTTTAGTGTTTATAATCTTTTTTTTCCATATGTAATTGTTCTAAGAGTGTTATTCTGTTTTATATTTGTAAACATGTTATATTGCTATATATTTGTGTGTCATTCTTTTAATTTGTAAATGTGCTGTATAAATGAACTTGATTTGATTTTTGTCTCCTAACCCCTGCCTACTTGCAAGAGTCCGAAAGAAAAATTAAATACTTCAAAGACAACACAGCGCAGCTTGCCGGTGCACATTTGGAATGGAAAAGGCACAATCCTGATAGTCGTTAGCTTGCCAACCCCAAGCAACAAACCAAAAAGTCAGTCAATTGTAGTTTTACTCTCCATAAACTTAATCCTCCGATCTGTAAATCCACCAGCCAACTGGAGCCGACTACAGCTCACCAGCTGTGTTATGGAGGTAACTGTGGTGTTCCTGGAGCTTTGCTAATCTTGTCTATTAGTTGCAAGAGGCATCACTTGGTTTAAATCAATCAATCATACCTTTATTGACACTCAAAACGTCTGCTAAGTTTGCCCTCCTTTTACAGAGACATTGAGCAACAGACAAGTTGAAAACAGTTACACAACAAGATAAAATACAAAGATAATAACTGGGGAAATCACACAAAAGAATAGCTAAAACAGTTACACATTGATAACATACAGTGGTTTGTGATCATGGTTTTGAATTGAGCATTGGATGGAAGAGTATCGATCTTTAAAGTGTGTTGAAGGTTACTGCATCAATTAGGAGCACTAAAGGAAAAGGCAGACTCTCCAAGATGAGAACATGTTCAGGGAACCCGAAGCATAAGTCAGTCATTTGAGCGAGTTTGATTGGGTCCAACGTGCCAATCCATCATCATTATGCTGTAAAGTGGTAGCTTACCAATTAGGACTTTGTAGCTACAAAATACCAGTGCGAGAGAAGGCCAACCAACGTTATTATACGGAAAACAATGGTGGATAACATAACCATGTGATGAATCTGCGGGCAGAGTGACAGACCGCATCTAGGGGTTAAAGAACGTAAGCAGCAGTATGTCTATAAATTAAATCACCATAATCCAGAGCTGATAAGAAAACGGCTTTGACGATCCCCATCCTACTATTCGAAAGAAAGCTGGTTCTGTTTCTGTATGATTGGAACAAAAACTGCCTGGTAAAGTTTAGAGCTGCACCACCACTGCCTGTCTTTAGAAATACCTCAACCAGGAGAGAATAGAAGGTACACCCTTTGTTGAAGATCAGTTCCCTCATTAAACATGTATGAATTGATGCTGAGCTCAACAATAGTTTTATTGAGAAGTGATGGGCATTCTAAGTAATGTCCATAGAGTACTGGCATTAAATTATTATCGAGTACTTGAGTAGGCTACTGCAAAAAAAATAAAAATATGTAGATATATAAAACGTGAGAATAGGGTCAAATAAACACTGAAGTGAAAATGCAGGTTGCAGTTAGGGCACTGCAGTGACATTTCATGACATAATGTTGTCATACTGTAGGTTGTCCACATGCCATCAACTTTGAACACAGTAATCCTGGCTGCAGACTTTGCCTTTAATAAATAATAAGTTCATACAACCATATACCAAAGTGATGCTTTTTTTTCAAATGAAGTAAGCTGTTTAGATTGTGGCATCCTATCAGGAATAATATCACGTGAACTGTCCTACAACAGTAAAAATCCGTTTGAGTAGATGTTCCTGTGTGCCCTAGAATTTGATGGGATGGTCTTTGTGAGTGGAAGTGTGGGTAAAAATGTATGCCAAATCATAAGCCAAAATTGCATTTTGCCAAACGCACTGCATAAATATGTCCCTAGCTGTGCCATTTTACCCAGAGGTGCAAGCCATTAAAAACATGCCTTGTTCCCAACACAACTGGCGGGAATCAACCTGCCTTATGCCAGCATGGAAATAAAGCCTGCCGACTCCATGACATAAAATCCTGTCTTTAAAATCTGTTTTTTTTCCTCTCATTTCTTTTCTTGCCTGCATATAAAGCACAAATCAGTGCATATGCATGTGCACATTACTCATACATTAAGCTCTATGACTCTCTGTACATTCGGTCATGCACGAGAACATCATGTTCAACCAGTCAGATCACGAGCCTCCATGTTGTCCAAACACTGAGTCACAGCACGCCACAGTGACAGGCAGTGTGAAATGGAGAGTGATGACACCAGTACAAAGAAGGGGTCTGGTTGAGATGACCCTTAAACATGGCAAACCGCACTCGGCTCCAGTCAAGTGTTTAAAAAACGCTCTTTCTACTCCATCTCAGCCTGGCGGGGAATGACTCGCCCCCGCACTGCTTGCTCTCTTACCTGCCTCTTCAATATGCTGTCATGGCTTCCGTCCATGTCACATCTCTCTTCTGCCACCACACTTCGCTGTGGAGCAAGACTCATAATATGTCTTCTGAGCAGCAGCATCATGCATCATATTATGGCTTATGGACCTCATAATTTCATAGCACATATATCAGAAAATAGCATGCCATTACAAAGCGTGGCTTGGCCTCAGGGTGGAAGCAGGCAAGCAGCTTGAGTCTGTTTAAAAGAATCAGTGCTTCAGTGATCCTGTAGAGTGATTAAATACCGTATTTTGTCTTAGAAATGGTCACCGTCTTATTCTTATTCATCTTGTGCTGCGCCTACACTTTTTCCTCCACCTCTCTCTTTCTTTTAAATACAGCCTTAGCCATTTCTGTAGGAATGATGAACTGGTGTTAGCACCCCAGCAAAAGTAAATAACCAAGCCTATGAATTATTGATGGAGTGCAAGACCTTTTTTTCAAGAGACCCATCTTGATTCCCTTACTTAAAGCTCTCAGTTGCAGTGCTGCTTCCTTATCTGTGTGTGTTTGTGCATGTGTATGAACTCAGAGTGCTCATCTGCAGTATGTGTACTCGGTCCTTGCTTTTCTGAACGATGCATATGGAGAGTCCCTGTAGTGGATTGCATCTCATTTCAAACTACTCTAGAGTCTAGTGCACCCAGGCCTGTTAGGTACTACACACACAGACATACACACAGTTTGCCAACACCAGACTTCAACTTAAGGGTACCCTGTGGAGTTTTTGACCACCCGAAGCAATATGGAGCAATGTTTTATATGTTGGTCCACGTTTTCTTTGCTCTCGCACGTGCCTGCAGTGCACAGGTGACGGCATACACATGCCTGCCAATGGTTTTACTTTGTTCCACTTACGGCTGGGTATCGCTTATGACATTATGATGCCAGTACCAATACCAGTAGGGTGTAAATCACCAGTTTCATCACAATGTTATATTGATTCTGTGGACAACGATACGGTATTTGCCGATATTACAAAATCTGCCATGATACGATTTCGATTCGATGTGATTCAGGGGCCTGCGATCAATATGAGATGTATTATTGCCCATTTAACACAGTTTATTACAGAAGATGCTGCCAGTGATGCCAGCGGAGTGGGGTGTGTTGTGTTTTATCTTGTATCGGCATTGTTTACATACATGTGCTCTGTCTATTGATCTGTATTTCTCCGAAATCCAAAATATCTTCATGCTGCTGAGTAAATAACGTTATCCTCATTGTCTGTCATTTCATTAAATTGATATATTGATCCAGAGAGTACTTCATTTGATACCCATAATGTGAATGAAGCAGTGTGTAGTGTAGCCATACTTTTGAACGTCTTGGTGGCATCTTGGCACGCTGAACTCCCATCTCCATCATATACACCATTGTTTGCATAGGGGGCAGTTGATGAGACACACACACACACACACACACACACACACACACACACACACACAGTCACTAGACTTACTGTTTGCATCACCAGCCATTTTGGTGTCAGTGTGAGTTTGCTGGAACTGTTTAATGGTGCAGTATGTAGGGCATAGTTGCGTCTAGTAGTGAGGTTACATAACTGAAACTTTTCCTGTGTGCCAAGCTTGTAGGTGAGCTACAGTGGCCAATATGGCCCTGTCTAGAACCAGTGTTTGCTTTGTCCATTCTGGGCTACTGTAAAGCAACATGGTGGACTCCATGGGAGAGGACCTGTTACATATGAAGATAAAAACGGCTTATTCTAAGGTAATGAAAACACAATGGTTCTTATTTTCAGGTGATTATAAACTACTAAAAATATAGTTATGAATATTACCAGATATTGTACACACTGGACCTTTAAGGGCTTGGTGTTGGATGTTAGCTGCTGCTGCTGCTGTGTTAACTTGTATTAATTCACCAGGCAGATATTGAACGTATCAATTAATGAAAATTACTACTTGGTACTGGGTTATTTTGGTTGATACCTTAAAGGTATTGAATACTGATACCCAGGCCTAATTCCAGTGGTCTACAGGTGGTGGTAATGCACCAAGAAATGCAGCAGTGTGACAGCAACGGCAGAGGAGAAGAAGAATGTTCGCAAGTAAACATGGAGCCTTCAAACTTAAATATTGGCTTTGCAAATGTTTTACAGTAGGCGGAAGGAATGCGTTTAACACGACTGTAAGACCTCAGGGATACACACAACACAATTTGGTGAATAACACTGATTGTAAACAGAAACTTTGTTTATATACAAGGAAACTTTACTGGGCACCTTTGCAACAACATGAAACTGACTTCAGCATTGAAATCCTGAAGATTTGACTTGTTTGGCATGTTTATGTTCATTTAGTCATAAAGCGGAGGAGGCAGTGAGCAGAAGCACACAAAGCAACACAAGCAGCTAATGAACTTTCAGTCCCCATGTTGAAGCTCTGTAGCCACTGACGCCCTAATTTTGTAGCTTGCATTTAATTGAAGATCAGTCTGCATCTAGTTTTAAAGAGGACTGTACATACCCAACTGTTAGACGAACATCACACAAACAACATGCAAAATTGCAGGTTTAAATCTGGTGAACAAACCTCCTTGTCTTTAACGTGTATAAAAAAATGATTGCGGAAGACTGCTTTTTGTAAGAGCTGAGGTTAAATACTCCCACTAAAGAAACCCAAAAATGCCAGTCACAATCACTTTGAAGATGCTTAACAATAACAAGTATTTTTGACAGGATGTTCTCTGATTTTTTTTGACAATAGCATCTTGTTATGTGTCCTTAGCCTCTGCCCTCTTATGCTAGAAGCAGATTTATGCAACATGCTGTGAAGGATGATCAAAAAGCTGATGCAAACAGGGAGTGTAATTTGGAGCCACAAAGAACTGTACAGTAAGAGTAATTCTCTGCGGCTGATATCACCACGGACAATTTTGCTCACTCGATGATGCAACATAAGAATTGTTTCAGCAATAAGTTTACAGTCTTCAGCATATGGAGAGAAGATCATGTGTCTCAGTGTTGAGATGAAAATGTTGGAGTAATTTGGTTTAATCTGTTTTTGTGACTTGTTTGATCAGTTTTCTTGTTTAAAAATAAGGTCATTGTACATTCTGGAAAAAACAGAACACTCCTACTGCTGTACACTACTGTAGAATCCTGCACTGTGTATGTGCATCATATACACATGAATGGGATATCTTAAGAACGCCTTGAGAATATTTCTTCAAATTTGGCCCAAACATCTACATAGAGTCATCGATGATACTGATATGATATTGGTGGTCAAATATCATAGGCTGTGGTGTTTAAACCATGCTCAGTTGGTACTAAGGGGCCCAAAGTGTGCCAAGAAAAGTTTCCTGTTCGTAGCTGACAGGAGTGGCACTTGGTGTGGTCTTCTGCTGCTGTAGCCCATCTGCTTTAAGGTTCGATGTGTTGTTCATTCAGAGATGATCTTCTGCATACCTTGGTTGTAACGAGTGGTTATTTGAGTTACTGTTGCCTTGCTATTATCTTTAACCAGTCTGGCCATTCTCCTCTGACCTTTGGCAACAACAAGGCATTTTCACCCAGAGAACTGCTGCTCACTGGATGTTTTCTCTTTTTGGGACCATCCTCTGTAAACCCTAGAGATGGTTGTGCATGAAAATCCCAGTAGATCAGCAGTTTCTGAAATACTCAGACCAGCCCGTCTGGCACCAACAACCATGCCATGTTCAGAGTCACTTAAATCACCTTTCTTCCCCATTCTGATGCTCGGTTTGAACTTCAGTAGGTTGTCTTTACCATGTCTACATACTAGGGTTGGGAATGTCTCTGTGATAGACGATTCGATATGTATCTAGATACATGGGTTACGATACGATTCAAAAACGATATATTTTTAATACAGAATGATTCAATATGATTCGATACAGTGTAGGAACGATATGATTCGATATGATTCTATGGTTAACATTTGTTGATGTAGACATTAATCATACATTATAAAATAAAGAAGCCAATTCGATAAAAGTGACATTCTTACAGTATTTTCAAATTTGTAAAAGACCACATCCCCAAACATTGTTGCTATATGGCACTGGCAAAAATAAAATAAAAAGTCAAACAACAACAAAATCACATGTCAAATGTATTTATTTTTAGACATGGACCAAAAAAAGTCTTGCTGAATGAACATCATTTTGTTGGATGGGATCAATATAAAAATGAGAAGAAGTTTTAAACTTTAAGCGAAGTGAACTTTAAGTAAAATTTAAGTGTTTTAAACCTACTTGTTGTGTTGTTTTTATTGTATTGTCTGTGTTTTTGTATATATCTTACATGGACTTGAGTCTGGAATAAAGTTTATTATAACGCTGTACAATATAAATATAAAGCACAATAAAATAATAACATGCAATGTAGAGGCAGAATCTGACATCTCCTGTTATTAGTTGATATCATGGACTGTGATGACTAGCAGCTTATCACTGACAGCATGTCAGACTATTTCTCTGTGTTTGCTACACTCTGTCATTTATAAAAAGATAAATCACTTTTCTATAATACATCAATGATATTTCAATGGAATAAATTACTTATTGACTTATTCATACTTCAAAAACAGCATGAATAAGTGATTAACATAGGGGGGATCAAAATAAAATAAATAAATAAAATAAAAATCAACCAGCCACCCTCCTCCCCTGACAAGTAAAGAACAGTCCCTAAAGTGCGGTGAGGTTTGTGGAACTGTGAACGGCTCGTTTCTCCTCTGACACGTCACATACCTGAGTGCTGCCAGGGCTCGCCTGGTATTTCTGGGCAGTCATGACACCGACAAAGACTTCTTGGACCTGGACAGGAATTGACAGGAATACGTATTTATGTCTGTGTCTGTGACCCCGCGTTCAACCCACAACCGGCAGGATTCGCCTTTAGTTTCTGCTGCGGCTTGGCTGCTCCCTGGTTTATCCAACCAGCATTAGCTTCTGTTCCTCAGCTCCACGGGTCAAGCTGGGGCTGATGTTTACATCCATTATCGTTGTCAGTAATGCCTGCTACGGAGCATGTCGCCAGCTCTCGCGTTGTTTTCGAGATGCAAACTGTTAAAGTCAGTCAACCGAATGCTAGTCTTGCGATACACGAATCCATGACTCTACAATCGATTCATCTAAGGATTCATGGCCATGACTCTACAATCGATTCATCTAAGGATTCATGGCTGATTCGTATTGATTGAGGAGGCTGCTACTGACGTAGCCGTATCTCTCGCTTGTCAAACCGGATATCCGGTCGTGCCGTATCTCTCGCTTGTCAAACCGGATATCCGGTCGTATCGGTTAATCGTTCCCAACCCTACTACATACCTAAATGCATTGAGTTGCTGACACATGATTGGCTGATTAACTATTAACTAACTAACAAGCAGCTGAACAGGTTTACCTAGTAATGGCCAGTGAGTGTATTATATGGTCTGGACAGTCATAGATCTAAACTGCAACTTGACTAGTTGGTGGAGGCACACAAACAGAAGGCAGTAACTAGTTGAAGGTATACTATGCAGGATTTTCCTAAAAACACAATATATAGATTGATAGAATTTCTTTTCAGTTATCACTTATGACCCACTAGAAGTGTATGGTGGTTGATTTTTCTGCAGAGACTGTGCATGTGCACTTCCACAGCACTCAGGTGAGGTTGGGGCTTTATAAAAAGGTAGTAACCAGGTGCCAGACTGTAAGCAGCAGGCATCCAAGAGACAGCACGGGGAAAAAAGGCAAGTATAGTGAGGCAAAATGCCAAACGAGAGTTAATCTGGGGTTGGCTTTTAAACTCTAATTTCTGCTGTCGAGCATGTTTACAAATACTCAGAGACTATTTTGCATAGTATACCTTTAATGAAATAATATTTTACTTTTTAATGAGGCTTCCCAGGTATTAGATATGAATGTAGGTAGAGTTATCCATGGATTGCCTAAACTCATAATGGCATTCTTTGTGTACACTGAGGTCAGCCTGGTGTCATACAATTCTTACAAAAAAGACTGAGCAGCATTTTCTCATTCTCTACATTTATGCCATTCATATTCTTAATTGAATTTCATTACTCTGCCAATAATGCACTTCACAGTAACGCGTTGTGACCCCATCTGAAATTCATTATCTGCACAGTAAACATTTTTTTGCATACATATTAAACTCTTTTGCACCAAACAGCATGCTGCCTACCTCAGGTCCTTTCAGCGTCTTGCTTCATTTGCATGTGCCTCATATTTGTTTTAGCCCCAGAGACTGTTGACGTGGGGTAATGCAATGCACATGGAGACAGACACTCTCACACGCCTGCCAGCCCCTCCGTATCCGGCCGTCTGTCATGTTAACGGCTTTAAATGCTGCCGCTTTGCATCTCTTTCATGGAGGCTGAAGGGTCATGTGCTGCAGCCCTGAAGCGATGTAGCACCAGAAAGTCTACTTAATTATTTAAAATATCAATGAATTAAATAGTAACTGTGCTTTGGATCTTTTATTATCCAACTTGTGATTTTGATTGGTCAGTGATGTAATGTATTGGCCTCTTCGCCCCACAGGCTGTCCAGTGCTACAGCGTTTTCATTAGTCACATTAGACTGTATTACCATAATAAATTATTCAAACTTCTATTTCTCTCTTAGTCTGTGCAGTCTCCATATACTGTACTCCACATACACTCTGAGCACCTCATTTGAGATTTTCTTTCATTTCCTCGCCTATAACAAACTTCCCCATTGTTTCTGGCTTCCTGGAACTGAATGGAAGGATCTCAGTGTGTTTGCTGCCAGCTCCACACTTTTTCACTCTCTTTCACTTGTTCACTTCACACTGATTCTCGCCTTCCTCCCCCTTTCCACTTATTGTTCAGCCCATGAATGACCTGGCTACCTTATCCAACCTCCTGTTCCTTTACCAGCTGGTGTAGAAATAAACAGGGTAGTGGTTTCTGTGTTGGCAGTGCCACTCTGATCTGGCGGGTTGTAGGCGGCGTAGCGCTGCCTGCTGCTCCAGATGCTCAAAATCACGCCGTCCACACTGCAGCCCCCTCGCTCCCCCAGACTGCTCGCAGCTGCCACTGAAAGGCTGGGATTTCATAGACGCTCAGTCGGCGTTTCTTCACGGGCAGCGTGCACAAAATTATACCACATTACTGCAGTTTCAGCACATCCGAATCTTGCTCGGCGCTCTCTTTTAAAGACTATTCTTGACACATTTGAATAAGATAATGAACGAAGCAAATGTTGGAGCACAGATGGGGTTTTTAATGTTTCAGTGCCTCATGAACACGGTCCAATTACTAAAACACAGATAAGATGTAAAAGAGCCATCACTTTTCTCTCTTACTTTGACATTTGCTCACACATAGAGTCCTGGCTTTTGGTCCAGTGAGAGCTCCATTGAGGGGGTCATGTGAGCTTAGCACGGCAATTAATCCAGCCACTCATCAGGAGCTTGCTTTAGAGTGGCAGTGGTTTATAGTGGAATTATGCTCTGCACTAATTAGCAGTTAGCATTGACAGTGTCAAGGAGAAATAGTGAACTGGAGCGTTATCATGTGACAGCATGGACAGAAGAGACTAATGCTGTCTTTTACACACTTATCACTCAGGGGGGGAGCAGACGCTGTCAATATCCTCTCCCCAAATTCTATCCATTTCCTCATTCATGCATATTTCTTTACAAACCTTCTCTTTCCTGTTCGCCTTTCTCCATCCTTTTCTCCTCCACCCTTTCTTTTCTTGTCACCCAGCCAGCCCTCTGGCTGTGCGCCTCACAGTTGCCATGGTAATGATATAGTTTCTCATCTCTGTAATGTGATGTCTTATTAGGTTTCATTGGGGCGTGTGTCACTATTTTATTTCACGCGCCATTTGGTGAGCTTCGGTCTCCTGTTGAAAAACCTCGCTCCTGAGAGGTGAGCAGTGAGTGCGCCAACAGTGAAGTGTAAAAGCATGTACGTATACGTGAGGGTCCTGATGGAGAGGAGGAGGACAAGATTGAGTGAGATAGAGCGAGAGATATGTGGGGCAGTGCTTGCTGTAGCTACATTATATTTCCTTCTTGGTGCACAGTATTATCTTGCAGAATAGATATATGAATGATAATGTGAAAGGCGTGTTTGTCCCTGGGTAGCTCTGTCTTTCTCTCTGTTCTGTGAGGCTGGCACACCAGGGAGGGGTTTCAGCTGCTACCCAGCAGGAGGCACTGTGTGTGTGCGCTTTCAACCATCCACTGAGAAAGCACTTTATTCGCAATACTGTGTGCCTACTGTATCTCCATCTGTCTTGAGAGGGTTTTGTAGATGGGTTGGTTGATGTGGACCATTGATGATGGCGATCCAGTGGTAAGAGAACTGCTGCTGCTGTTGCTGCTGCTCTCAACACATTTCTTTCATTTTCCTCTTTATACACTCTTGTAGATATGCACAGTATTTGTGCTATAGCTTCATAATCAATGTTTTCACTCGCAATGGAGGCCTGTGTGTTTGTTGAGAAGACATCCTTTTGAGTTGTCAGTATGCCTTGTATTGTTCTCCTCTGTATGTCTTCAATTATAACCAGTTCTTTGAACAGCTGGGGGAAAAAAACGGTGGGAAGGAGGCTGCAGTCAATAGCTGATCAATATGAGCCCAGATGCCACTGTCAAACACATCAATAGAGTTTCTCCAACGGTGGTTTTTATCCCCTGTGCGCGTATTAAATGCCTTATGTCAGCCCACAGGGCTTTTAAAAATTACCCTCTCTGCTTCATCTGTCCTGTCTTTGCAGATGTGGACTTCCATAGGCGGCCTCTGTTGAGCAGTGACAGCTAGGACTGTGCAATTGTGGCTATTGAACTGGCTATTGGAGTGGTAATTGCACATCACCACTTCTCTTAATTTGCACAGGATTGCGGCGGCTGAATGAAGCTGTTCTGTTTCTCACTATTTCCAATTGGAAAGTACTCCACATTTCAGTGGGGGGTGAGTGTTAAAATGATTTTCAGCAGCCAAGATGACGTTTGTGTTTTATACTTGAAAACTGCCTATTTTCTGGTGGAGGTGCTGCTGAAGCTGGCATCCCATTATATTGTTTTTGTCGCAAGACCAGAAAAATTTTGAATGAAAAAATTAGACCACATATAAAGAACCATTTAATTAAGTGTGCAGAATAACAATCAAGGCGCTGAATCATATCTCCCTCAGTGGAATCTTTTACAATCTCATGCTGCTCTGTTTGATTGGCCTCTTGTCTCTGCAGTGAGTTAAATATTAGATTGAACCTGTAAATGATGCTATGAAAAGTATAACCACATTCATTTTTTTACCTTTTGGACTTTGTGCAGTGACCTAATAACAACATATGGTTTAATTTACACAATCTCCACCCACCAAACTGTGATGAAATGCAGCTTTGAAGTTCCCTTGTTGTAGTCCCTCTTAATAATGCTCTCAGAAACCTCTTTTGGCTCTGTGGGTGAGGAGGCAGGTGACAGAAAATACCAAATACCATCTTCCTGTATGTGTTTGTGATGAGACTTAAGCACCAAAATGCCTTGTGTACAGTAAGCGTTTGGGCCTGTGTATGTAGAGCTTTGGTTAAACCACAGCTAACTAGGTGAAGCATGGTTTGCGTTTGTTCTCCTGGGGTGTGTTTGTTTTTTTAATGTATCCTAGCCAGGCTCATATAGGAGGGATGGTGTGCTTTGGATGGCATCTGTTGTCTTTCCCTCTCCTCCGGGCTCCATGCCAGGCATGTGTTTGTCAGATGGCAGTGCTGGTAAGATGGAGGCTTCTAATATATCTTGACACGTTCGCTCTGCGTTCTCCTTGACTGGGTCATTTGTAGTATTTTGAGACCTTGGCACGTTATAATTTTGTACCTACATTCATCACAACTTAAATTAAAATGCTGCCCTCTGAGCACACATTTAGTAGTGTTACACCAAGAGCTAGGTCTGTTCAAAGAATTTAATTAGCATTTTACCCATAATAGACCTGAACTGAACAGCTAACTGGGCTAAATGTGCTGCCCTGATGTTCTCTGTTGTTTGTCTCTTTTTGAAATTAAGCAAACAATTTAATTACCTTTCGGAAAAATGAAAACTATTTGTGATTATTAGACGTTGACTGTGGACAAAGAGATGTCTAATTGCACATGTCAACAATTTAATAATTCACGCTCTCAGTTTGTTAACTCAGGCTTTTAATTTAGAGGGCAACAAACAGCTTTGGCGAAGTGGTTTCAGTCAGCCAGATGTTTGAAGATGATGATGACGAAGACATTTATGAACTGCTCCAGAACCACAACGTTTTTATGAACTGGATGGTATCAGTGGTATCATCAAAGTTTTTCCGGCAAAACAGTTTGTCATTGTGTAAAATACATTTAAGTAATGTGAAACACAGCACAACATTGTGTGTAACAGCCAAAAACCAGAAGTACATCCACATAAGCCAGTCCAAGGTCAAACTATAGATTAAGACATATCGAAAGTGATGAGATATGCTGAATCTTATGAATGAATTATTAATCCCAGAGCAAAAATTCTGAAATCATATGTAGAAATTATTAATTTAAGAGCACAAATTATTAAACTGTGTGCCCAATTCCTTTCCCCCCTCCATGACACATGGCTTAATTCCTTCCTAGATTCACAATGGGTATGGTATGTATTCAATCAATATCAGAATATTAATGCAAGACTGTTTTTATTTCCTTTCACTTTGTTCAGGTGAATGAGTAATACTTTCCCCTCACTTAACGGCTGCTGCAGAGGTGCCCTTTAGTAAAGCGCCCAACCTCAGACTGCTGCAGTAGAGCTGTACACTGATCAAGATTGAGAACTGTTCTCACACTGCAAAGCCCGTGGTGTTGATGTAGGTAACCTTGTGAATGTTGAGTTGATTTCAAAGAAGAACAACAAATACATTGTTCTGTAGGATGCATGCTGTCATGCTGGCATGCATCTAGCAGGGGAGGCTTCACTCGTTGTAGCAGTAATATTTATAGTAAACTAATTCATAACGTGCCATGTTATAACAAGACATTGCAACATCAGGAGGATTGTGTCTGATTGTTTTTTTCATGCGGTTTGGATTCAGCTCGGTCAGAGAGAGAATTAATTACACTGTGTTAAATGTGAAATTTGAAGGTGTCCACTCTTCAGCTCTTCTCTGCTCGAGAGAAGCAGATTTAGGTCAGGGAGATTTGGGGGTGGCAGAGCAGCTGGAGAGCTTGTTCTGGACTGTCAAAGCTGCCCTGTATACCATCTGGATGGGCTGATAGTGCTGCAAAGCCAGTTATCCTCTTTGGAGAACTGTGTGGATCTGCATAGCAAGAAGCCTCAAATGCATCTTCACCTCTGGAGCATCAAAACTTCAGGTGATAACGGCATACCTATTACATAGCCACTTTACTCCTTAAAACCTTTTGTCACACCAACATACTATATGTGTGACTGGGCATTCAGCTGTATGTGCACTAACACACAGACAAAAATGCAACCCGGCAGAGTATTCTCCAAGCACGAATACATTAACAATTCACCCTGAGCTCCAGAAAGTGTTTTCTCCCCTCAACAGCTAAGAACAGTCTCAGAGATTTCTTCCTCACCTTCAGCCCTCCATGTCCGTACAGTCATACTCAGGATGTCCAGCCTGTTCCCAAAGACTCACCCAAGCAGTCACAACTTTCATGCTCAGAAGCAGCCCTTTATGCCTCAGTAATAATCGGTACAGACTTATGAAGATTGAACACTTAACACTGAAAGCTTTCACAGCCGGGATGCACTTGTCAGATTTGAGAAGTGTAACGCAAGTTTGCGTTCTCGGATATCACCGTGCAGCAGACAGTTTGAGCGCTGGTGTGAAAGCATCAGCTCCCCTCCACCA
The DNA here is from genome assembly GCF_006386435.1 of Epinephelus moara. Lineage (NCBI taxonomy): Eukaryota > Metazoa > Chordata > Actinopteri > Perciformes > Serranidae > Epinephelus > Epinephelus moara. The sequence goes on from NC_065513.1 coordinate 15,266,277, forward strand.
CCCACACACCCTCCCTGCCCCCTTCTGCCTCTATGCAACTCACATTTCTCTCCGGTTCAGAGGGTTTCTGATAAAGCCAGCTGAACAAAAATGCCTGAATAGTGAATACAGTTGATGGGAAAATCCAGGTTTTTATCCCTAAATCCACTTCTTGTTGAGATGCCATTTACTGTAGTAATCGCACCTCAAGCACCACTTCTGCTCAGCCTTTTGTGGAGCACTCTTCCCTAAGTGGAAGGTGAAAATGAACATCGCACCTCTCAATTGAAGCTATGGTGCCAGTTAACGTACCTTTGGTTTCATCCCTAAGTGTTAATAAAATTTGTGTCGATGTTAATGAGCACATAACCCACTCTTAATGCAGTCTACTGGTGTGGCTTTTTTTTTTTTTGTCAGTGTGGGTTGTGGAGCCCAGACAGTGATTTACACACTGTTGTACAGCTAGTAGTTTTCGCCAGGCAGTGAAATTGATCAAAGGTGCTCAAATCCTGATGCTAAACTGTGGCTTCCCATACAGATCAGATCTCGACTGGTACCCAGGGAGGTAGATTTTCTCATCTTAGGAATTTCTTTCTGTTTTATTCCTTATATATATATTTATGTATAAAACCATGAGAAACACACACACATGATAACTTCCTTTCTCTTCCTTTGAGAACTTGATCATTTTGTATGTTTTTGTGACTGTGCTCTAGATATATATATAGTACACAATGTAGTTTACAAAGTCTGAGATTATAGTTGTTTGCTCTTGTGCATTACGTCATTTTGCTTATCTCCACACGGACCACACACTGTGTGCAGTGAGTGTGATGAAAGACAATGGATGATTGATGCACACAGAGCATCTACACATCTGTTGTGCTCCTCTGGGGGCGTTTTGAGGGATGCCCAGCCCCTTTGAGAGGTGCTGGGGTGTGGGAAGCTGCAGTTGGGACGCAACGTGGAAACTCCGCAACTCTCAAACTCGGCTTTCACCAATATTACATCATCCCTTGGCCCTTTTCTACAACCACATCAAACGGTCCTGAGGCGAGGCTTGTTTACAGGGAAGGGCAGTAGATTGGGCTCCACTGGGCTTTTGGTTCTCTCAAAGCGGGACTTCAAGTATCCATGTTTTCCGACACCTGTGAACTCGAAATCTGACCTGAAATGAATGTGATGATTAAAGTTTAAGGATGTTCAGCTTCGACAGCCTGTTCGCCTGAGTAAGAACGTGTTTAGATTGACAATACTGCTGTGTCGAACAACGTTGCATCTTTATTAATTTCAGTGATACCACTGTGTTGGCAGAGTGGGAGTCCTGACACAGAGGGCTCTATCAAAAAAAAAACACAGTTGAAGCTGGCTGAACTCTTGCTACAGTGAAATGCAAAGTACATTTTACTATGCACATCCAACATTACTTCATGTCATAAATGGCATGATTACACATTTTGCTTTGCAATCATCAAGATGGAGCAGAAAATGATTGTCGCTGTTGTATAATCCTTCCTAACTATATCATAAACCACTGTATTTTTGTGTTTGATGTGTATTGTTGCAACAGGCCCACACTAAGGGACTAATTTGGATGGTCTAACAGGGTTTAAAACCACCTCCCCACTTAACTTCTGACCTCAGGGATAGAAGGGGTTCCTATCAGGTGCAATGTCATGAATGCCTTTGAGAGGAGTCAGAAATTTCGAGCCGTAATCCATGTTTGTGTGTTTAAATGCAACAGGACCACAGAAGAAGAAATGCAAAAGCCACAGAATTCTTAAAAAGATATGAGGGTGGCAGTGTAATGAGGAGACTGTAAAAGAAGGCTTTTTCATCCCCTTCAAATGTGGCCAACAGGTATAAACATTTTTATCTTAAAACGTGGCTGGACAACACATCTTACAACCCTGTTTATTTCAAGCACTCTGAGACCTTAATGCAGCCTCCTGTGTAAGTTTAAAGGAGTGCTGTTTTCATCCTGAACACCCGCTAAAGGCCCAGACACACCAAAGTGACATCAAAGATGAAGGCCTAATGCTGCGCTGCCTCATGTCGCCTTTGTCTGGCCCTAAAAGTTGCGTTTGAACACACCACAAAGTCTACAGCAAATGGCCAACTAGCACGTACTATCTGTGCCTGTGTGAGAGGAAATAACTCTTCATACCAACAGGTGGCGGTAGTCTGTGTTTGTCATTCAAAAGGGGAAACTGGGATACCTAGGCCTGCGGTTACACAAACCGTTGTTATGATACATACATGAAACAAAGCAGTGTTTGCTTACCATTTTCGCACCACTCTTGCTCACCATGTGTTAGTCCTCAGCGGCTTTATTCCAGATGTCCATGCCATTGTGAAAATATTTGTATATTGAAATGCTCAGATGAAATGAAGGCGAAAAATTAGACGGGCCTTCTGTGTGTGCCCTCTTGACTTTAACTGTTTGCTTGCTTGTTTATCTTCTGGTGCACTGATTTGATTTGATTTAAGATGAAGAGACAATCTTTTTCACTGACAGGCTCCATCACCAACTCAAAATACTAAATCTAGGGACGTTTCGGTTCCCAGCAGCCGCAGAGTGAGCGCTACCTTCATGTTACTCTCCGATACAGGCAGCCACAAACCCAGACCCAGACCCAGAGTGAGTCTGAGTGAGGCAGCTCTTCAGAAAAGGAAAGGTTTTGCGCGGTCAGGCTCTTGGATAACTTAGAAATGTTGAATTTACAGCTCACAGCAACTTAATGCGACACAGTCTCTGGCCTTTGTTTAATATTTAGTGTCAGCAAAAAATGGCGTTACACATTTCCTAGACATCTTTAGCATAGCTAGCATGCATTAGCTAGGAGAGATAACTCAGCTTATTTACGATATTACATAAACGTGTTTTTTTACCCTGAACGTCCTGCCTTTTTAAACTCTCAAACTTTATATGGAAACAAGGCGCAAAAGTCGAATATTCAAATTGAACAGTCAAATCTGATTCAACATAATTCTGAGTCAGGCGCTGCCCTACACTGGACCTTTAAGATGTTTTATTGTCACACTTCAACTCTGTCACTTTTGTTTAGCACCTGACTCAACTCTACTTTCTATGAAGTAATTCAATTCAGCTAATAATAAATTCAGCAAATAAGCCACTGTCACATTAAGTAGCACTGCATGCATCTTAATACTGCGTAGCCTTTAGTTACGAGTTGCCACAGATTTTTATTAAGTGCTCTGACAAAAGGGCACGACACAGTTATGAAATAAAATATGGTTGATTGAAGTCGCCGTTTTTCTGATGTGTTTCAGTCGGCTGGTGATAGAGATGTTGTGATGTGATGAATGCCAAATTGAGTCCAATGAAGTGATGAGTCACAGAGGAGTGTGTCAGCGCTGAGGCCCCAGTGAAGGCTGTATCTGTATCTGGCCAGGCTGGATACTGGAGGGAGGAGGGTATGCAGTGCAGGGTGCGGGTGGTGATGGATGAGGACCGAGCGAGAGAAGGACGAGGCATGAAATAGAATGAGGATGAAGGACAGAGAAGTCCTGGCCAGCAATGGGGAGGGGGAAGGAGACTGTGAGACAGAGATGGAGAGACTGAGAGTGGAGAAAGAATGAGGGTCAGAGAGAGACTAACCTACGCTCAAAATTGCTGATGTTTGCGCCTCTGAGCTGCACCGTGGCTTCACGCTTAAATTTGCATTTACTCAGACAATATCAGGCAAAGTGTATCAGGGAAGTGTTCTTTCTCAGCTGTCAGACCTGTGAAGGTCAACATGCCAATGAAGAAGACACTGGAAGGGCAGAAACCTTGGCGAGCGCTATTAATAACTTTTTTTTACTCTGAACATCATCTCTAAAGATTTGGAAGCAAATTTTTGTCTTGATTAAATAAAAGGGATTTTTAGGTGTTTTTTTTTTTTTAGTTGGATTGTATGGTGGACATACAGTAGATGTCAGTCGGCATGCTCCAAGTTTGGAGAAGCAGGCTGCGGTCTGACACAGAAGCTTTGTAATGTACTGCTGTGGATGGAGGCAGCAGCTAAACATATTTTAGCCACCTAAAAAAGTCCCTCTTAAAAAAAGCAATATCAGTTTAAGCGTATATTGAGAATATTTGCACTGCACGGGGGTGCGTGGATGGCTTCAGTTCACAATCAATGCTGTTGTGAAAGCCACCAGACTCCACTGACAAAAACAATAATTATTGAGCTTCTGGTCTACCGCTGCTTCAATCATTTAGTAAGTATGTGTTATTGTGTGACTTTGGTGGATCTGAACAAGCTGTTGTAAACACTGAAGTTGCACACAATAATACAAACAGACACAATAAGTGTTGGAAGCTGTGGCAGACCTGTGTTCAGCATTATTAAAATACTGTTTTTCTCAATGGAGTTTGGCTTTGAAGACAGCTTCATTCACCTGTTGGAAATCACTGTCTTACATTAAACTAAAGCATTCAAAATATCACATACACTTAAACTGATATTGATTTTTTTAGGTGGGACTTTTTTGAGGTGGCTAAAATACATTTTGTGGCTGACCCCTCCACAGTAGTACTTTGCTTAGCTTCCATGTCCCCAAACAGGGGAGCGTGCCAGCTGAAGTCGACTGTATGGCATACACTGTCTATGGATAAGCACCCAATACAACAACACTGAAAAAAATCTGAACTGTTCCTTTAAGCTTAATGGCTTAAAACATATTAGTCCCAGAGGCTGAGACTGCCGCCAGAATTGTATCAGTGTGTCTTGTTGACCAACAGGAGTGTAAACTTAACTTCCATTGTAAGATTAGTACGTGTTAAGTAGATGTTTAAGAGGCAATTTGAAAAATGAGATGTAGACTTTTTGTGTCTTAAGATACAGATTTTTAGATTAAGCTCACTTGAGCGAAACATCTCATTGAGTTTGTAAAATATAAATATTTAAAGCTTGTTTCAAGGCTGCATTTGATTTTCCACCTCAGAGACCTCGGCTAAGCACTTGTGAGTATTAAACCTTTTAGCCCTGATCAAAATGTAACAATTAAACATTTTGTGCTTTAATATGAATGAATGGGGCTACAGATACTCAACGCTTTTAACATTATCATCATGAAGCCTTTCATTTGTAGAGCACAGACATGCCAGACCAAATACAGAATGTTATTGCAATTTAAAAAGCCAGGAAGCAGTGTTTTGCACCAAATTAATCTATTTCTGTGTGCTTCATGCTCTCCAACATGAACTGGGATGGAAGATGAAGAAAACGATATCATGCTGGGATGGAACAAGCTCAGCGGGCGGTGCAGATTCACATTTTTTTTTCCCCTACCTTATTTCGAGGATGATCCAAGATTAAGCACATTCATATTCTTTACAGTATTATAGTCTTGTCAGTGTAATTACTTCGCTGTTCACATTGTAGCCAGAAAAAGAAACCTCTCCTGTGGGCTTTTTCAACCCCATTTCTAATGACCTTCCAAATGGTCATCTACACTGGAAGTCCTGCTGTGGATCTGTGAATTACTGCTGAATTGTGGGTAAATGAAGCTTTCGTTCCGGCTGTGAGCTGTCATGATCTGTTTGAGAAAAGCGGGATTGTATTCATGCGTGCACACATGCTCACATACAGCACACGCACACACACACCGACACACTCTCTCACACACACACACTGCTGAGGCAAAGACAGAAGGATTCATCAGTCATTGAGTCACGCTGAGGGTGGCAGCTTAAAGGAAGCAGTGTCCTTTCTGTCTCTTGCAGTCCCTCTCTTAGTTTCTCTCTCGTCCATTAGTTTATCTGTCACTCCTCTTCCCTCCTCAGTAAGATATCCACTGCGCTCACTCTCTCTTCCTGGCCATCGTAGTGTGGCCTGACCTTCCTTGGGTTGTCTTCCTGTCTGCAGCCGGCCAGCAGGGGTGAACGGCCGGCTGTTACCAGGCCAGCCAGATGGCAGGGTCTAGCCTGGGACAGGAGACTCGGACTGGGGCAAACCCACTGGCCAAACTGGTGACTGTGGCAGCAGACAGGAGCTCTGTGGGAAGCAGCCTCACCGCCACTGTTACTCCCCTCACGGTCAAAAAATGCTAACTAGCTGTCTTTAGCGCTCAGACAGGTGAAGCGACAGTGCTGGATTTGTGCTATAGCTTTAGCATAGATTTGCAGTCACAGGTGTAGTTTTTGTCCCGGCGCTCTTAACACAGTTTCATTGCGGCCTCCCAGCTGACAGGAGGCTGAGCTGGAGTGGGGTGAAGATGATTCGAGTAGAAAAGCGATGACAAGGAGGTTTGACAGCAGGGGAGGAAGCTGGTGGGGGTGAGAGGCAGCATGTGTTGAGGAGTTTGATAGGAAAGGACTGGAGTGTTCCCGTCCTTGGAGTGGAGTCAAACCCCCTACGACTTCCTTCTTCTTCCTCTGTATCACCTCCTGAGCCTTTACATGATGTGTATCAATAACGCAGGCCTCCTTTTATTTCTGGTGAAGTATTCAGTGCACCTTGCCCCAAGGATATCCTGTAAGCCGCTCGTTAATATCGCAAATCATAAAGTATGCTTTACGTAACCCCTCGTTTCAAAGCAGGCAGAGAGCACAGCTGTTTGACTCAGCCACTCTCAAAAACACTGGCTGCATGCAAATGAAGTCATCTTGCTGATACATTAGAGCGGGCGCCTGTTATCAGAGCGGTCAGGGTGAGAGAGGACAACTAATGCTGGTGGGGTAACAACAGCTTCCCTGTAACTGAGCTCTCTGTATTCCAACCCACAAGTCAGGTGTTGAGATGAAAGAGAGGCCTGCCTGTGCTACATGGCTAATTTAAGGGATTAGCACCTGTTCTACCAAGGCAGATTAATCCTAATCCTGCTTTAACCCCTTTGATCTGAAGTCAGAGTGATTTAAGGAGTGGACTGGCCTAATCCCTTCACAACAGTGACCAGAAACTACTCGATGGAGCAGCTGGCTTCATGCTACAGTAGTTACTGTACTCAATACCACAACTTTGTGTTCATTTACTTTTCCTTTTCTTACTCTGCCAAGGGATGGAGTCATTACTGAATCCTTTTGTGCATCACTCACGCTCTCCACTTGAGAGGGGTTAATTCACGTTTGATGCGCTCTCTCGCAGGGTTAGATTAGTAAGGGCAGGAAGAGCTGTCATTGGCATAATAAGCCAAGCGTATTAAGGTATTATAGCCTGATCATTGAAGAAAAAAAATGTTTTGTTGAAGCGAAAGCCACAGTATCTGGTCTGGTGTTGGCTCAGCCCTACTCAGCTTTTATATATCTGCGTTTTAACAACCACAGTAACCAAACGATAAGCGACAGAGGATCTCAATGTAGTTAAAAAATTGGTGCTATTAATTGTAGTCTGTTCAAGAGATCATCAGTCATAAATTGTGGCTTTAACGCTTTAATGTGCTTATTATGATTACCAGATTGTGGTGTGTGACTGAGCGTGCGTGCGTGTATGTGTGTGGGTGTGTGTTTGTGGTGGCAACATCGTGGATACATTTGATATGAGAGAGAAAGGAAAAAAAGAGAGTGTGGGAGAATTTAGATAGATTTGGTGTGGTGACGATGGTGGGAAGAAAGGTAATTGAAAAAGAGAGGTATGAGTTTGGTTTTGGGGTTTTCTAAATGAGGGACTGGAGATGGGTGGGTCTGACCACAGCCTGGTTTTGTGTGTTTTTTATGTGTGTGTGTGCGTGTGTGTATTTGTATCCGTGGAAGCGAATAGACACAAACACATTTGAATGCATTGTCCTGTTTTGTCTCTATGTTTAGTATATTGACTGAGGAGGACCACACAGGATCTCTGTGTCATGCGTTGGAGTATGTGGCAGCGCTGTTATTATTGATCCCGCCGCAGACGTCAAACCCCAGCGCCTATTTTACTGCCGGCCTGATTTAAACAATATGCTGGAGCCTGTTTCATCCATGTCCAAGACCGCTGAATTATTAAACACATCTCTAAAGCCAAGGTCCTTCTTTTTGCATAATGTCTTCACACAAATCTACTGTTGAGCGACTCCAGGGGATAAACAAGCCCTTCTTCATTAGTGTAATTGGGAGAAGAAAAGGAAAGAAGGGAAAATTAGGGGACGGGACTTAAAGAGAATAAAAAGATCATAATCATACGCCTTTATCACGCTGTGTGAAGAATCATTGATTAAACACTATAATGTCTCAAAAGAAAGCTTTCAATAGCATTTTCATTATCACACACTTTACAGAATACAGATAACAGTATTTATGTTTTCTCTGTGGGACTAAACACGGGTTTGGGGTGCATCAGGAAAGACATTTACACACCAGGAGCCTCAGCAAACATGTTAGTGAACGTTTGGGTGTGTGCATGGATGTTCTGCTACTCAGATGTAAGCAATTTTTACACCTTCAACCCACAAATTAACTCCAATACAAATGTGAGACTTGGCAGTTTTGTCTTGTGATCAGCAGTCAGGGTTGCAGGAGTCAACATCCATAAATTTCTTTGTCTATTTTTGCATCCAGTAATTACACCATCCCTTTATTGTGTGCCATTAATACATGTTTTACAAGGCTCATTCAAATATGTTACAGCAAATCAGGGAAAAAAACAAATTACATTTGTAGACATGTTGAAAAACTGATTAACAAGAAATTGTAAATGCCAGCAAGTGTGTGTTGATGTAAATGAGTGTGTTGGATCTGAAATATTTTTGCATCACTTCATAGTTCAGGACCTGAATGAAAATTTGAGAATTTAACTTGGCTCACGGTCTAACTTTCAACCAGCTGTCACTAAAATCTGTTAAAGGAGTCCTTGCCCCCCAAATGACAATTAGTTGCCTCGTGGTTTTCGCATGCCTCCAGTGAGCTAAGAATCCAAAATGGAAAAATGTCTTGCTAAATTGAAACCCACGTTTAACAACAGCTAGATTATATCAAAACATCTGTTTACAGACTCTCACACAACTCGTGCAGTATAATTCCAGTCTCATTTATCCAGTCATATGTTCAGTACGTCCCACACAGACAACCCTTCCGATGGGAAACTGAACTGAGAGTGAAACTTATCTGTGCTCTCTTCAAAGCCAGACACCTCACTGAACACAGGAGCTGCTGATCTACCGCCGCCTCAATCTGTAGTTTGTTTGTGTTATTGTATGACTTTGCTGAATCTGAACTAACCCTTTAAAACAGCAAAGTTATGCTTTGTCATTGTTCCAGTTATACAACGACGCTGGTGTACGCTGGTGGTTTTTGTGTACTTCCATGTTGTGGCATTTTATAACATGGTCTTCACATTTTTCCCAACCAATTTGGTCAATTCTCCTGTACTGCAGTCCATTGTCACCACTGCCTACTTGTTTGTCTTGGGGAGGGTGTAGACAGCCACGTGCTTCTATACATATTCACATGAGGGCTGCACAGGCTGATCCTGATATGGGCCGAATGGGCCGTTTGCCCAGGGCGCCCTTTAGGCTAGAACCACCACTGGGGCTGCACGATATGAGGAAAATATATGAAACACAGTAACGCTATTGAATATCACAATAGTGATATTACTTGTGATGAATAAACAAATATTGTGTACTCCTCCTTTCTGCTGCTTTCAGCAGATTGCTTAAATACAACAAATTGCTTGCTGAATTACAAAATATTTTCAACATTCTTTTATTGAGTAAAAAGTGACAAAAGTGAAGTGTTTTTATTGATACTCTCTTTCAGTTCACTAAAAAATCCCTGAGTGCAATATTGTAGTCTTTCGTGATGTATTTTCTGTTAGCTTACTTTGCAGTGATGGTAAAAAAAATGATATATTGTGCAGCCCCAAGTCAGAGACTCTTTTTCCAGCTAGTAGAAATGCCAGCTGTGTTTGCCAGCCATTTCCAGGATTGAACCCAGGTCTCTATGTGGGTGAGCTCATGTTTTGCCTCTGACTTCATGTGAATCAGTGCTTCTTCATGTTGAGTGTGATAGGACATCGAAATGAGGTGATCCGCTTGCAGTGCACATCAGTGAGTGTGCAACCTCTGAAATCTGAAAAATATGTGCTTTCGTCGACCGCTTTTGTCATTCAAGACCAAATCATCCCAGTGTGAAGTGTTCATTAAACTTCATAGTGAGTAGTGATGCCTCAAGCTGAACGCTGACCTGACTCATTCATCCTGGTGTGAGTGAGTGAGTGTTTCACTCTGCTCTGCCGTGAGTCTACTCTGGAGATGAACCACTCTGCTCCCCGTGGACAGGACCCAGCAAACAAATAAGATTTGGAATGGTTTTCAGGACCCGTAACATCAGCCTTTGCTCGGGGCACATTGGGTGGTCAGTGCATGTGACCTTCTCATAGCGGGGCTCCCTAACCCCCATCCATCCCTATTAGAGCACACTTATCAGGGACAGCAGCCAGAGTGACACACTCCCAGCTGGGCTTCCCTGGAGAAAATGCTGTGCAGTGCAGAGAAAGATCCCCACGGTGCATTGAGGTGTGTATGTGTGTGTATGTGCTGTGAGTATGGGTGTGTGTATGGAGTTGTTCTCTGCAGATAGGACCCTGTGACTCTGAGATATGCACAGGCTCATTAATTAGAGGCTCTCATTATCCCCCCTCAGGCTCCAGACACTTAATCAACACCAAGCTCCAACTAAGACACACGCATGCATGTACTTACACACATACTCGCACTAACACGTGCACGCCCTCATGCACACCCATCTCGCATGATCCACAGCAGGCTAAATTCTGACACAACATCATCCAAGAATAGAGCACTGTAAAAGAGGTGAATGAATGAATGTTGATGAGGGTTATTTGTTTTCAGTGATGTACGGCACAACAGAGTGGGTGGGTGTCATTGCTGTTTAACACTTTTATTATTATAATGTTGTTAGGCATTTCAAAACAGATTCATCCATCTGCCATGTCTTCCAGTGGAGGCACTCTGTCAAACACTGTAAATTATATTTTCCTGTTATGAATTTCCATGCTAGAAATATAACAAATTAGTTTTTAACAGCCCCTTGCCTTTATGAATTGTATATTTCGGTGATGGTTTTGTAATATTGAATTAACTCTTCGTTTATTCCTTATATGTACGCTATCTTCCACATAAGCATGAAGAACTGAGACCTCGCATCGTCTCATGTGCTCGCGTATTGCTATGTACATATGCCCGTGCATGTGACATTAGGGTACATATCTGTGCTCTTACTGTGTAAATTTATAGCCTTGATACTCCAGCCCTTGTAATTAAAAGGCCGCTGTTTATTCAAACGGGGGACAGATAGCGCACAGCGACACTCCAGTGTTGTGACTTAAGAGCGAGCGTCTGTGTGAAAATAAATTACCCTCAGACGGTGAGGAGAGCTTTTGGAGTGTTGCTCCTCAGTGGGGTTTTTTAAAGACCTTTCTGACAGTTTTTATTTTTTCCCTAACAGCTTCTGTTACTTTTATGACCTGGTTGATGCACTTTTTTTGTACATCATATGGACTAATGAATAAATAAACAAGCACAGATGCTGGCAAATGTTCAGCTGCGTACAAAATAGTATCACCCTCATCAGATGTGATAGTTTCATGAAGATAGATTTCAGTTAGACATAAAACTTCACGTGTTCCACAGTGATGGCATGGGGTTCATTTTGATGCTGGTGGGGACACATATTAAGTGGGGAGTCCTCCCCCAGGAAATTTTAAGTGTCAAACTTAATTTCCTGCATTCTGGTGAAGTTTTGTGCACCAATTTATGGAGGAAAAAACTTTAATGTAAAATTCAGGCACCATGGAGTCAATTGAAAATATAATGCAATAAAATGCAGTAAAGCTCTCAGACATTCTGAATCTGAATTGCTTTCAAATATTTATTCTCCTGTGGATCAACTTTTCTCATTTAATGTTAACTGCTGAGTCAACACACACACACACACGTAGGCATAGTTTACTTTTCCATCCTCACTTGTTGCTTGTGTTTTGGGAATAACTTCGTTAAATGTGCATGTGACACCTCTGCACATCGATGATACATTAATTGATTTTAATTTACTTATAAACCCCAGGACTTTAGTAACTCATGTGTGTTTCAGCAAGATTTCTGCTCATGTTCAAAACTTGCTGCGCATCCAAAGCATATCCCACATATCTGTGTCCTCTAAGAAGTTGAAAATAAAGTTATAATATTTTGAAAAGTTGTAATATTACAAGAAAAAAAATCAACCCGCTCCATAGTCTGCTGTGCATTACATTAATGCCCGGCTGATACAGTGGCATACCCTTCAGACCGTCTGACAGACACAGAATGCTGTTTGGGGCTCTCTCTGGAGAGTTTAAGCAGCTGTGCACGTCTCTTCATCAGAGGTGGAATACCGAAACTAACCAAAACACTTATGGGATTGCTCTGTATTGAAAAATAAAGTGCACTGTCTTTGACTGAATCAATAGGAGACCCAATATGTACTGTATTTTTGTGCACAGAACTGTTAGAATGAGGATAAAATTAACAAGTTCACGCAGATATTGGTAGGGACATGTTCCCACCATCCATATGCAGACCTACGCCCCGTCCCACAGGGCTGTCTGATTTTTGACGTTTGATTTTTGACATTTATTTGATTCGTAACTGGAACTGATTTGTTATGTAAAGGCAAATTAAGACGCTTTAAACTGAAAATTTGGCAGACTGAGCTGCAACTTGAAGCTAGTAAGTATTCATTCCAGCAGAAAATAACGTGCCTTGTGGAAAAATTTAACAGTTCAAAGGACATTTTACTAGAAACATTTTATGTTTTGATGGCAGTAGCATTCCCAAAGGGCTGCTGGTGCCTCTAAAAACCATTTCCCTTCACAGTGCTCAGTCAGTATTGTTAGACAACCGCAAAATAAGTCACGATTTCCTCTTTTTTTGTCGTTTGTAAGACAGTTAACTGTAATGTTGGAAACACAGCTCTTAGGTCTGAGATAGCCTGCGGTGGGGTGATGAGCTTTTTACATTTACTATGAGTCAGTCTTTATTTTTATACAGCTGTCTGAATCAGAGCAAAATTTAACTCTTTAGACCACTCTAACCCATCTTTATGAAACCAGACCCTGATCACAAAATAACAGTGGAGACATTTTTTGAGGGCATGATTGGCAAGAACAAGAAAAGGAAGCGCAAACTTTTAAACAGCTCCAAGTTGTGGAAAATGAAAGAGGGTTTTTTTTTTGTTTCCCTCTGAAGGCTGGAGTCTGATTTCCTGTGCGGCTCTGATTGGGAAAGCAGAGGCACGCACAGGGAGCCTGCTTCTGTATGGAGATGCCAGATGACAGGCTTCACGACGAGCAGACTGTTGCTGAACGGCACACTGAAGTGGCCTTTGATTGATCATCAAACATGCCTTTTATGAAACAATCGCTTGTGTAAACCTGTTTTAGATGTTGGAGTGTGAGCGTGTGGTTGAAAGAGAACGTCAGTGTAAAGAGTATCTAAGGATACAGGTGTCAGTCGCCAGCTGGCCATAGGGATAAAAGTGATGCAGTGTAAACGGTTATCAAAAATATAGAATACTGTAACACTAAAGCACACAAAAAACTCCCTGTTCCACTAGAAATGTGTGTTTTGATCACAGTGCTTGTGACCACAGAGTGTCATCTGCCTGGGCACCAGCTGTGTCAAGCATTTTTTTCATGTTCATCCATGTGGATATACTGAGTGTCTCATGGACTCCCTGTGCACAGCAGGAGTTTGTCCGTAAGGCCATATGCCAGCTTGTCCCCCTCCTCCTACTTCTCTTTTGTTATCTGAGTGACCCCAAGGTGCACTGCGGACCCCCTGACCCCAAAGAGACACCAGCTTATTGACCAACTCACAGCTCCATAGAGTCCATTACCTAAACCAATTTAAATCACACGCTTATTGTTGATTTCTCCTTGCTTCACTATCGACTATTTATTTGACTTGCCTTTCTTTTACTTTAAGATAATTCCTAATGAATTATGTGTATAATGTAGATGCTGTACCAATGCTGCCACATATGGAGACTCTGGTTTTATACTGCAGCAACTGGCCTCAGCACCAGTCGATCTGTTAACTGTTGATAGCTGTTTTCATTCTTTGACTGCGGCAGTGACTGTGGTGAGGTTTTTTACCAGAATAACCATGTTCCCCTGTTATGATTTTTTTTTTCAGCCCACTTCCACATTTAATGATAAAAAGTCAGTTTTTAAGCCTTGGAAAAGCTCAGCACAAATAATGCCAAACACAAATCTCTGGCAATGTTGTGCCTCTGATGGCCGCGTGCAGTAAAATATTGCACAGTATACGATATGTGACAGCTGCTCTCAGAAGGAGGAAACAGGGAAAGTGTACACAAACAGGGCTTTAGTTGTCTCCAACGTCCAAGGCTCTCTGTCCTTTGTGAATCATGTATTTTATGTAAAAATTCACTCTACTTCTCACACAAAATAATCAAGGACGATGGCCTCAGCTGATACTGTGGAGATCAAGGCAGCGAGTCAGTGGAGTGTGATGATAGTTGAATCTCCTTAGCTCATTAACACCAGTTTAAACTGTGATGAGCTTGTGTAGCATTGCAGTGTTTATGTAGACCTGCTGAGCTGATGCACTTTGTCACCTTTCTTCAGGTGTCAGACAAGTTTGTAATGTAATGGGCTGTAGTAAGACTCTTCAGTGATCCTGAGGAAACTACAGTTTCTGCAAAACATTTAATCCTTACAGGGATGTCACAGGAAAAATGTAATTATGTGACTGAAGTACTTAAACAAAGGAAATATGCGCATTTAGTTAAGGTTTCATGATGTTTCCAACAGCCTTAGGCATAGGTGCAGATATCTGGGGGGATGCAGAGGACACGTCCCCCTCAATATTTAAAGCATGCGCCTTTGAGAGTAGCAGAGGACTTTTAGTGTGACCAAATAAAAATACATTTATGCCATAAACTGATGCAGAGATGGCATAAGTGGTGCTTAAAAATCACCATAATGCAGGACAGTAAGGGTGTAATGCTCTAAATTTTCTGGCGAAGGACCCCCACACCCCCCCACCAATGTTGAAACCTACGCCCCTGGCCTACAGGGTTACTATAACAGGTACATTATGGGTTCTGCAACATGTTTCATTGTGCTGAAAATACAGTTATGTGTGAAGTATACCGATCAACTTTCACTTTGAAACCAAATTTAATTTTGTCCCATCGCCAATCCCCAAACCGTCCGCATCCTGTATAAATACAGCATGTCGGACTGGATTGGCACGTGGCTTGAGAGACTGTTCAGAGGTTTAGTTCCTGGAAATGTGTCCTTGAGCAACACACCAAACCTCAGCCTGCCTCCTGTCTGGACAGCAGCGTCAGCTCAGTGCGTAAATGTAAAGCGCACCCGTTGGCAAACGTGTAGCCGGCGGCGCTATGACCCAGCTACCTTGTGCCTGCTCAGCTCCACCGCTCCAAGTCTGCTAACTGCAAAGGAGCGCAGGGAAAGGAAGTCATCTGAGAGCTGTAGTCCAGTTTGTTGCTGTTGCTGGAATCAGGATATCCTTCCAGCTCCTCGCAGAAATTCCAGGGATTTTTTTTTTCTTTTGGTGGTTGTACCCCCTCCTCCCCCTCTGAAAGTAATCTCCCTGCTTGTCGCGCTGTTTCCGCCTGGCTGTGTTGGACTGTTTCTCCACAAATACTTCCAAAAGTGTGTTTCGACCGCTGGAAAACCACTGTGATGAATATTTCTGCATTTCGGCACACATTCCGTCTTCCTATCGGTTCCTGTGGATCGAAGAGAGCAGATTGGACAGTCTGTCTGGACTAACGGTGAAGCCTACTCACAGGGACGACTTCGTTTCGAAAAAGTTTAAGAATATTTTTTTTCCTTATAGGCTACACAGTCCAGATTGGTCCTGGAGGCGCCGATCCTGCGTGCCGAGTGAGGAGGGAGTGGGTTCGTAACGGACTCATACTTTGGATTTTACGCACAGGAACCTTTCCCCCAAACACTGTCAGTCGACACCATGTGTCTCTGATTTATTCTCCGAGCTCAACTGTGGATTTAACCGGTGTATGATTTGTGTTGACTGTGCTGTCTCCCCCCCCTAAAAAATTGCCGCAAAGCTGAGACTCGCACATCATCATGCATCGCTTCTTGGAGAAAATCTGCTGCAAAATTGAGGGAAGTCGGGAGGCAGCATGACTTGCGCTCTGGATTTCTTTGAATCTACATTCCATTCTCATATAAGATCTTAATGCTGTTCAATTTTGGTTTACAAATATGATGAAATGGCAGCCCCGGAAGAAGGTGAGTCTGGCTGATATTTTTCTTCCAATTATGGCGATAAATAACGTTTCTCTGCTAGATCACAAGTTGGAGAGAGGGGGCTCGGTCACAGACTGCTGCTCTTTCTATTCGTTTACTACAAATGATAGGACCTATAGATGGTATTAACCAGAGCAGCACTGTGCTGTGCTGGACTGTAACCAAAGAATACTTAATAATGATTAACAAGTTTCTATCACATTTCCTCTTAAATCTTTCTTTCTATTTATACATTTACTCTCCCACTCCGTCTAAATGATTGTAAGACAGATAGTAATCAGCTGTTGTGCACTGCACTGTATACAACATATGCGCATCCAGGGGAACGGATGTGTTGCTGTGTAAATCTGTTACTCTTTGACCTGTGTTTTGTGTGTTCTGCACCTCTTAACAACATCAGACAGGCCTACATTCTTAATCTGGACTAATCAAGACATCAGGGGTTAATGCATCCTGTAATGAATATCTGGAGTTGTGGGCACAAACAATGTTGAATCCTTTTGAGAATTAAATTTAGAAAGTGAAACATTGCACCTCAGCAAGGTTTGCACCTAAAAGTTTAAGAATGAACTGGCACCCCTCCTTTAACACCTATATATTTTAAAGGATTCGGTTGGGGGGCTAAAACATGTGTCTTGGTTTCTTGTTTCCACAAGTAGACACACGTCTTCTTAGACACATTTGTAGTCTACAATGCATTCTCTTATTGCCCTATTTTTTCATTGCCTTGGAGTATTACAACATGGAAAATATCTGAAAATCATCTGGGGTCTATAAAGAATTGGTAGCACTGAAACGCCTGTGGTTCGGATTGTTACCAGCAGGGGGCACTTGTCTGACAAGAAGCAGCCTTCCTTTGCAGGAGTGGGCTTTACACTGGTTTGGAGTAAAAGAAAAATGAAAGGATGAGCAACTATTTTTTCCCTCTATTAAACTGTTTTGCAGCATTCTCAACTTTCTTTTTCCCAAAAGACTTTGTTCAACAGCGTAAACATTTTCAGGATTTTTTCCTTTCCTTCTGGCCCAGATATTTCTGCTTTCTCAGCTGAGACATGATGATGATGTTGTGTCTATGACTACCCTGTATAAAGAGCACTAGTAACCAGTACCAGAAGCAGACCAGACTTCAGTGTGTATGATCTAACTTGTCATCTTTTTGCCCAAATCAATTTCTGTTTGTTTGTTCCACATCAAGTGTCATTAATGTGGATAATCTCATCCTGAAAGACGAGATGAAAGCAAATAATCAAAACCAAGCCTCTTAATGTTGAAATTATCAACAGAGAAAATAAAAGCTGTGAGCATGCCCTAATGATTTCTACAGCTGTGCGGTGTATCTGCCAGAATCATCCATGAGACCCCCCTTTGAGGACTAAAAGCCTTTCCTCACTGCAGGAATTGATTCCCAGCCACACTGCAGTCAAATGTGCTCAAGCCTAAAACACCATAAAAGTAACACTGTCCTTCATATGCAGATTCTCTTTTCATCGCAGATTTTTTTCTTTCGCCAAGGTGAGCATACTGGTGTTCAACATTAATTTTGGTGACTCTCATCAAGGAGGGAAATGGTTGCTCTGCGTGATGTTGATTAATTAACCTGTTGGTCATGTTGGAGGCTAGATGCATGCGCATGAACACGAGCACTTAAAGCAGTAAACACAGTCCCCTGCTGCAGCGTACAATATTTTAAATTACTTGCCATCCACATAGTGTGTGTATGTGTATGACATTGTTCCTTCACCCTGGGCTTTGGTTTATTGCCAATGATGTCCTCTGACTGTATGATATTGAACATAGCAGGCGGGACGCGGGAATAAAAACAGCTGCTGTGCTCCACATTGTAAAGAAAGCGATTTCTGTAGAATTCAGTGCTGTCCTTTAAAAGTGCACAGACAATGATGTCACAAAAGATCCTTCAATTTCCCCATTTTGGCTTCTTGTTTATCCGCTTTTCAATCTGCCTCTTTACTCCACTTGTAGTTTGATGGGAATCAATAGAAAGTGTGGGAGAATCAAATTGATTCAGGCAGAGTGTCCTGTCCGTCTCTTCATAATGGATTACACTAATGAGTCAAAATTCCAAATCTGTGATGCTGAAGAGAAGAGAGAGCTATTCCCCTAATGCTGCTGGTGGATAGCTTATCTGTTCTGGAAAGAGCGTAAATCTTTTTTTCCAAGGGGATTTGTGTGATTAACTTTTTTATACTGTGATTTTGGTGGAGTTGCTCTGACCACCTGAGCCGATTCACAGAGTGTATCTATCACACAAATGTGGAGGGGGAGACATATGACTAAAGGCTGCCATGACTTTCTGATAGCAGTTAGATAAGACTGTCTGTCTGGCTGGTGCTAATCAATGTTTTCTGAAGAGATAGCTTTTTTGAAAGCCAAGTGCAACAATGCACAGGTTGCCTTTTTCCTTTTAAAGTAAAGAGACACTGATGTTTTGTGTTTGTGAGGCTCAGGAACACTAACATAAGACCCACGCTGTGCCCGATAGCATTAGTGGGGCAGGGTGGGTGTACAGCAGTGGCCACTGCAGTCGTCTGTGGTCTGGTTGTATTAGAGGAAGGTAAGCATTAAAAAATGTGGACAGCACCTGTCCTGAGGGAAAGCTAACTCATTGAGTCAGGTAAGAAATGGCAGTGTGCCTAAAGTGCACTGAAAGGAATGAAAGGCACCAGGTTGCATTCAGGGAATGAAGAACCTGTGGGACTTTTGATTTTTAGGACACAAGGTAACAGACACACTGTTTTTTGTTTTTTCTTATGTTTGTGTACGGGTGTGCACACAAGCCCACAGTGACTTGGACATGAATTATGGACTCCTGTGGCTTGGCAAGTTTCTGTGTGACTTATACCTGTTCGACTGTGGTTTTTTTCTTGCCCATGAATTTCTTTTGCAACAGCTGAAAAATATTCCATGCGTCTTTTTTGCTGCCAGATGTGTTTTTAAGTCATCAGCATCCCATATTTTTTTCAGCAGGATTGCTCACAACCTGTTAATATGCCGGGTGGTCTCATATTACAAATCCAGGCTCTGCATTTAGAGTTCACATTATGCCCTGTGGCAGTGTGACCAAGTCAGAAGGAAGTGGCTGTTTGTTTTTGTGGTTGTGCCAGATGTTTCTGTGGGTTCCACACAGTTGACACGAGGCCTTCTCACCTGAGAGGGACAGGATGCCCTGCTCATGTTTCTGTGGCCAGACTCACAGGGAGCTCGGACTTTTACCGTCAGCGGGCGCACTCTTACATCTCTGACCATGTTCGTTGGCTTTTCACCTCAGGGAATTTCTCATGCTGCTTTTCCTCTTTGATTTGGTATTATTTATGAGCTCTCCGGTGGAGGGAAAGGGCTATCTCTCCCTCCAGCGCTCCATCAGTCCCTGTGACGTCTCCTGGCTGGCAGCAGCACAGCAGTTTTGGAATACATTTACAGCGGGGGAAAACCCGTCAGAATGTGGAGAGAAGCGCCAGAAGACACATCAGAGTAGAGAAGAAAGCGGGTGAGGCTGTCAGCGGGGGAAGGAATCACTTGGGAGACGCTGAGATTGCTGGACATAGATTGAGATATATCAGGGTACAAATGAATGAGGACTAGATTGTAGGATTATAGGGAGGAGGAGATAAATTGGTGGATACCGAGGAGAAGAATTGCTGTGGAACTGTAGACACTGACAGAAACCAAGATGGTTGGAATTTGAGAAACTGAGAGAAAATGGGAAAAGGTTGGAGGCTGGAGAATAAGATGGTGCAGGAGATTTGGAGTTTAGGAGTGAGAGGCCCCAGAGTGATGCAGCAGGGATAATTAATGATAGGGAGTGATAGCACCTGCTGTTCCTGATGCTGCGCAGTATTTACGGCCCAGCATGCCAAGTGGAACGGGATGCGGCTGCGTGGCCGGCCCCCTGGTCCATCCTCCTGGGGCGTGAAAAGATAGGGGTGGGGGGCGGGGGACTGGGTCAGGTAAGGAGGGGGGAACAGCGACTCAGCAATACGGCTGAAATTTATGTGCTGTACTCGCTCTGCTAATCCCAGTCCACTGCCTCCCATTGGGAGAGCTGGACAGAGATGGAGGACGGAAAGAAGAGCTCCCTGGAATGCAAGGCCTTCCGTAGTCTTATTGTGACGCAGTGGTCTGCAGTACTCACAGGCTGCATGTATAGCCCTCTTGGGAGTCCAGTGTCAAAATACAACAGTAGAAACAATAGAGACAATGGTGACTAGGCCATCCTGCCCTCATTAATCCTCATTCCTGGGACCTGCACATTCCACTGTGAGTGTGGAGATGGATTTTTGGATAGCAAGTGGTAAATGCAAAGATTGATTTATGTGCAGAACGGTCCATTTGTAATGTTTTCCTCCAAGCCTCAGAGCACTCATTTCTGATTTGCTATAGCTTTCCTTTACCCCCCAGTGCTTCTGTTCGAGCAAATGGAGCTGTGTTTGAGTTTATTGAGGTCATTGTTCCAGGGGTGTGGTCAGCTGCTCTCGGGGCTCAGGAGGTGCCTGCCTCTGGGTGCCTCCACAGGGAATAAAGCGGACCTGACTTGATGGACCACATCAATAGGAACACATTTCCTTGTTCTATGAGGTGGAACAGTCCTTCGGCAGGACTTAAGCTCTATTCTTTTCATTCTTTTCATTGGTTAAGCTTCTGTATTATGTACTCAGTCTTGCATATACTGAAGAGAGCCAGTGTTTCAGACATAAGCTGGCTAAAACATGTTTGAATAAGGGCTGTCAGTGGCACTAGAGACACATCCCTTCAGCATATGGCCCAAAAAACATGCATACTTTTCTCTGTTTCACAACATTTATCAGAGTACAGCTGCCAAAACCGCAGTCCCTGCATTCCTTTATAACTCCACACTGGACCAGTTCCAGTGGGCCGGGCATAGTATCAGCTCAGTCTTCAGGCCCTGCAGCTGTCTCCATCCAACGCAGTGCTGTATGTTGTGACAGACATTTTGCTGCTGGTGTGTTCTAAAGAGGGCCTGTGATCCAGCCTGGATGGAGACGTGTGAAGAGCACCGCTAATACCACCCTGCCTGATGCTGACGCCCCTAAATCCCACTAATTCCATCTCTTCTTTTGTCAGAGATGGGATTCATAAGCCCTTCTTTGAAGACTCAATTTTCCAGGAGTGTGTCCATGGCTTAGCTGAAGGCTTCATGCAGCCAGGACTAGACATTCCATTCCTTGGATTGACGGCCTGGTCTGGCACCTGAGTGGTCAGCATCTAGTTCTTGAGTAGATTATTGATGATCATTGACTGTGAAAAAACAAAGTCAATTAACCCCTGAATCTTCACGACCACTGCCTGTTTGTATAAATGGCACACAGTGCAAAAGTGAGGCAAATAAGATTAGTCTGAGCCTCTCTCTCCTCTTCAAAAAAAGACCAGGTGCTGTGCAATGTTTTTGTAGTCAAACAGTGTAGCAGACACACAAACGGCCTCAGCAGAGTGTTTCTCCAGGGGTCACAGAAACAACCAAGCCCAGAGCAGATTGTTTAAGTTCCCCTCACCGTCACTCTCTGGCCTATCTGGCCCTGCCTCTCCCTACTTTTCCTGCCATGCTGAAATGTGGTGAAGGGAAGCTAAGAAAGGTTTTTACTGCTGGCTGTAAACTCCTGCAGGAAGGAAGAAGAAATGGTGCCGAGCTCGACCCACAGAGCCTTTTCCCACTCCGTCTCTCAGGGCTCGCTTTAGCTGCTGTTCCCTCTCATGAGTTTGGATTTATTTATATGAGGCTTATACTGGGATACTTATGTCAGGCATATGTTTATAGTCTCTAAGATATGTGGGCCAGGAGCGCTTCCATATACTCTGTGGGCTTGTCTCCTAAGGGAGATTCATGATTCCAGCACCCTTAACAAGGCAGACAGACAGGTGGTGACTGACAGGAACGCTGAGGTAGATTCAGTAATGAGGACTACAGAACAAACCTCCGTGGTCCACCCCCCATGCTTCCTTTTCTCAAATGATCTCATGCCTCATAGATTTTATATATTTAACTAGGGGTTCTGTTGCTAATAGAGCCATAGCTACTTTCAGTATAATGCTGTGTTTGCCACCTCCCCCTTCACTTTAGCTTTTCTCTGCCCCCTCTGTGTTCACACCAACAATGTTACCTCCTGTTGTGCATGTTCTCGTGGTTGTCTGCGTCTTGAAAAGTGATTTTGGTTGTTTGTTTCTGCCACTCTCTGCAGCGTACATTTGTGGATGTGACTTGAACCTCAATGTGTCCCCCACCCCCCCTGGCTCCAGCAAATTGCATAGCCACCTTCTTTTAAATGAGCCGTGGAGAAAAAAAGATGTGAAAGATCTGTTTGTGTGTCTGTGAATATACGTGTCAACTTGGTTATCTCACGTACTGTGTGTATTTGTGCATTTTAAAAATGCCCTTTTTTGTGTTTGTCTCGAAGTCTCTTTGAAAATGGTTGTCATGACAAGTGAGCGATATCCTCGTGTCAGATAGGGCATGATTTATGGAAACTGTGCGATATTATCATTCATCAGAGATACCAAAATACTGTACCTTCTCCTTCTCTCTTGCAGCCTGTTACTCCCCTCCTCCAGCCCTCTCTCTTAATCTATATTCCTGTGACTGGGGTCAGAGGCCACATTAGAGCATGTATTGTTCAGCAGTCTGGAGAGTGCTTCAGTTACCACTGTGAAATCTCAAGCATCAGCAGCTTCTTAGCTGTTTAAATATACTCTACAAGGCTGAACACTGCTACAGGGGCCAGTCAGACACTACACAATGTCTACGGTGTGACGTTACATTATTTTAAGTAATGCCTGCCTTTATAGCCATGTAAAATGTGTTTGCCGCCTTCGCCACCTGTCTGGGTGTTCTGCATGATGAAATCATGCTGAACAGAACATGTTTAGTGCTATGAATGCTACTCTGTCTTCTGCTATAAAAACTGGTATACGCACTCGGTCCAGCTGCTTCAATGAGGGCTGTAAAAAAAAAAAGATACATAATCACTCATTGGAACAAAAGACCGTAACTTGGCACACAACAGTTGGTGTAACGCTTCAGGTGTGAAATTACCCTCCCAATTTACATTGGGGAGTATGCTTAGCCCCCTCCTCTGTGTCTTCCTTTGAACAATGTTGTCTTTTTCAGTTGCAGAGAAGGCTGCAACTGCTGTCGAAGTATGGCATAATGCTGCAATAGTATCTTTGACAGAACAGAATAGCTGAGCTGCCCCATTAGGTCTGTGTGAAGCGAAGGTACAGCTTAGGTGCTGACTTAAACTGCTGAGCCTTGTGGTATAATGAATGGATATATTATACTTTACAGACACTGAATGCTTCTCGTTTGTTGCTGCTGGGCAGTGCACAGTTTTACAACAGTGCCCTGGGGACATTGTTGTAACACAGCCATGCTGGCTGGCATTTGGACATGTGAAATTATCCATGCCTGAGTCTGTCAGTGAACACTACTGCATGTGTCCATCAGGCTCTGACCAGCAGCAGAAGCCCTCAAACAGGCTAAGCTGCCTGCCTTCAGCAGGTCCCTGTGTGGCTACACAGCTGAACTCGCACACAAACTTCTTACCTGGAAGCGTTGGGTTTTATATTTTCTTTCAGACGACCGGGATGCTGTATTATTTATAGTGTTGCAGTGCACACAACATGCTCAACAACTATCAGCTGGAAACTCATATGAATTCATATTAGGCCCTTAAATGCACTACAGTTGATTCGAGCTAGGCTGTTGACATTTACGCCACCAGATCTATTTCCCCCAGCTTTCTATCACTCCATCCCCTCACTCCTCCATCTCCGCACTGTGCTTCTGCTCCCAGCTAACAGAGTAGGGCCTCGGGCAGAGCAGGTGCAGGCTGCTGTGATGGTGGCTCTTCTGACGCACGCACACATGCATGGGTATGCTCAGGGGAGACTGGGTTGGCTGTGGTACCACTCTCAGTGAAATGGCAGACCAGGATTGTTTGTTGGAGAGGAGGAGAAGCTCTGTGCTGGTTGTGGTCTAAGTAGAGAGTGAGCAGGTGTTTAGAAATTAAAGCAGTGCTCCATGTGCCAACGTGCTCTTGGTCCCAGAGGAACAATTTTGATCTGGTAAAATCCTGTTCGCTGCAAATCTGTTGACAATGCTGGGAGTTTCTCTGCCAATTGGTGTTTTGAAGTGTGTCTTATTGGCACTGGGTTAAAATTCTAATTTAATAAGTTGGTTTGTGCCTGTTGCTGTGATTCTGCAGTTGATGAAACTGCATGGTTCAAGGCCTTAATCAATAGCAATCTCTTGGTTTAGATGCATTGTTTTCGGGAAGATATGCACTAACTTTGATCATAAAGAAAGCTTATTGTCTAAAAGTGTACAGAAGAGGCTGTTATACATATGTATTAATAGTTGTTTCCTAAGGAATGTACTTTGGATATCCTCACGTCAGAGTAACAGTGTGGAGAAACAGTAATCTCTTGCTCTTCTTGTTTCAGTGGTGTCTGTCCTCTTTTTTTGTTCATGCCGTGCTTTGTTCTGGAAAATAAAAACTGACTTGACATTTGAAATGGATTTCTAATCAAAGTGAGAGACAAATGTAATGGGTGCGTGATTGAGCTGTCAGTCTGATGACTGTCGGCGAGACAGCTTTGATAAAATACTTTGGAATTCTTTATTTCTACTACAGGAGTAATAATTAGAAACTGATGAAAAATGTTGAACAATGGCAAAATTGCTGATCAGCGTGCCACATTATGGGGACGCTTTTCCCTCATTCCATGGCACATTTGACACGTGTTTCCTTTGTAAATGGAGTTTGTCAGTCTTCTGAGCGCTGTGTGGCAACCAGACAGATGGACTGGCAGGTTGACAGATAATGAAGATGCGAATGTGGCGGGCGACACTCCTTCTGAGACACCTCTTTGACTGTTATCACAGCCACTTGTCCCCATTGCCATGAAGAGAGACTCATTTAATTCCCTGTCCTCGTTTCCTACGATGACGGAAACTGTCGCCCTGGCACGGGAACTGCTCATCTCAGGAAACGTACACAAAACAACACGAGACAGAAAGATGTTTTTCTACCTTTCAACCAGGGCGCATTCTGTTGCTTCCGTCCCCCCCCCCCCATCAGCTATTGATGCACGTGCTTAGTTGTTTCAATCAGAGCGCGTCTATAAGTGCTTTCCTGTTTGGGAAATTAGCGTCAAATGATCTTGTTTGAGTGCCCATCTCTTCTTGGCTTGTGTGATGGTGAGTCCCGGGGGGATTTGTGAGAGGATTCAGATTGGAGGTTGTTAAGAGGAGGGGGAGTTATGAAACCTGATTAGAATATGGTTTGAGTTAATTACCTCAGAATTTTTTTCTCATTCCATCTATCTTTTTGTAATCTAATTACAGACGGTGGTTTTCCAGTTCCTATCAAATGAAAACGTAACTGGTCCCATGAGGAAGGGAGGGGGCTGTCGAGGCGAGAAGTGATACTCCTCCTAGCCGCCCACCCACCTCCTCCTTCACCTCCTGGTCTCATCCTCTCAAAGCTGTGCTGAGGAGTTAACAGATGTGATGTCAGAGCAATCAGAGAGCTTTGTCTCTGTCAGTGCGTAGTTTATTCCGCTGAGCGCTGTGAAACTGACACCATGTCTGTCAGAGATCCTGTAGGTGTCTCACCATTTAATTAATTTAGAGTAAAAATGCAGTGTTACAGAAAACAATGACCTGGTTTCGACACATGTCTTCAGACAGCTAACACCTCCATATGTGTTGCTGTGTACACGTGAGTAGTTGAGCATAAATTGCATCATGCTTCTGTTATAAAGTAGAGTGATGAGAGCATTGTGATACTGTAACAGAGCTATGGCACTACCCTAGGAAATGGTGGGCTATAGAGTATTTCAGCTGCAGTGTGTGGACCCCAGACGTAATTACGAACAGATGGCGGAGGACCTCTCATATTCGTTTCTGTCGTCCTTCCTTCCACCGCCTTTGTTCTGCCTGCTTCTTCCAACTTCTTCATATCTTTCAAACTTCTCCGAGTGTAGGGAACTTCTTCATGCTGACATCCTCTTTTGTTTCTGCTTGTTGAATATCTGAGCAGCTCTTGTCATGGTAGCTGATTGGAAAGATCAAGAGCCGCTCTTCAGCTCCAGTCTCTTTGTATAAGAGACGTTAAAGGCCAAAAATGCAATTCAAGCACTTCTGTCTACCCTCAGAGATGACACTCATATTAGTGCCAACGTCTTGCTTTCCTGTCTCACATCTTTTTCTCCCTTTTTTTATCTCTGTCTAAATTCAAACCCCTCATCTCTCCCCATCTACCTCTGCATATCCTCTGTACTCCATCTTTATGTCGGTGCCTCTTAGGAAGAAACAGCCTTTAGCTGTAAATTGGCCCATTTCTCACTTTTCATTTCCGAAAGTTGAGGCAGGTAGAGACGAGTGGGGGTAGAACCTGCTAGCCCAGCACATTGGTAGAACTCTGAATTCATTAGACTCCCTGGGTCCTTGAAACAAGAGAGTTTTTTCTTAAACCAGCCAGATATTGTGTCCTTTCTGTTGCTGTGTGAGCTCATCAGCATGTGTACACAAGCATCTACCGGTCGTGAAATGAAACAGGAGCGGGCAGTTAACGCTGAACATTTTTGTAGCACACACCAGGCTCAGTGCTTTCCTAAGTGAAGAAAAATATCAGGACATTTCCATTATTCTGCAAATGTGTAAGTCCGTAAAAGCATAAAATTAGATATCTGTGGAGCATAAAATTAATTCTGAGACCTCTACAAAAGGTCAAAGGATATTTTCAAACTAAACCCACGATTAGCTTCTTGTTTGACATACAATGTTAATGCTTGGTAAGAAGTTACCCAGTGTGGAATTGGTATGTCCAGTCACACATTAATCCAGCTTTGAAGTCTTTTAAGTCTTTTGTGACCTACTAAGGATTAGGGATGAATTTCCCATATTGTTCTGATGCATGTACATAACATTTGAAACATTATTGAAATACTCGCTTGCAGAGCTTTTTTGCTGCTGTGGCAATCTGTTCGTGCACGCTGTCCCATTTTCCCCCAGTCGCCACTTTCCGTGGTTGGAGATTAGGGGAAGGAAGGGGAGTGTAGCAGCCAATTACAGTTATATCTTTGTCCTGCCACAGACTCCCCACTGTCTGCAGCCCCTCTCCTCAGTCAAAAGAGCACCCTCTTTTCTCAAGCAGCCCAATTTGTCAAGATCACTCATTCAGATTGGTGTCATTTTGAGTGGGGGGCTGGTGTCTGCCTTTAGAGAGGAGTGATTATGGTGAAGGCAGATGAAAAGGCAAAATGCAGATGATCCTTAATCTCTTTTGAGGAGTAGCACCTCCTCATGCTTTTCCTCACCTCTTTATCTCATGATCCCATTTCCTTTTCGTTCAAGGTCCTCCCAGTGTCCCGTTGACCTCTCATTTTTTCTCCTTGATTTCGCTCTCTCTTGATCTCCTTTCTACTCTTCATTATCTCGTTTCTTTCTGATTCCATTTCCCAATGTACCTCCGTCCCCTTTTCGTCTCTTACTTTCTCCTCTGCTTGGTAGCAGATTCCTTCAAAGCATGGACGACACAGCACCGACCCCATGTAAATATGTAGGCTAATCTGGGCTTTCATTAGTTTGTGTACATGAATATTGCATGACTGGTTCTCCTGTGCTAGACCAGATTAGTTCTCAGTCTTTTCCCTTGGTTAATTGAAAACCATTATAACTGACTGCAGTCAGAAGTTTTGCTCCAAAAAGCTCCTTTCTTAGGCTGTACGCTGCGGCTGCTCTGATCTCCCCGTACCCTCCGTACCCCTCCCATCAAACCCAAAGCCCGCTTTTCAAATGGACACCAATCAAAAGGCTCTTCTGGGAGAGGCACAGCACAGTGTTGGGAAATGAGGTTAAATGTGCAGACTGACCGACCTTCAATATTGCAACGCGCTTCCATATCAGAATCTGACAGCCCGTGAGAGTGTGGAAAGAAAGGGCTTGGTGGGACGGGATGTAATTGGACTGGGATACCAGAGAGTAGATGAAGCATTTAAGGCTCCAACCTGTCTGTTTGCAGTGCATGAAGGGTATGAGATGACAGTTTCAGCCCTGTTTTTTTTTTTTTTTGATAACAGCTTCTGTTTCCCTTTGACTGCTATAAACAACAAAATAACACCCATTCACAATACATACATCTTATAATCCCATGTTCATTTTGGGTGGTAGGAGCCCAAAGTATAAAAAATGTGAGTGCTGCTGAGTTCCTAATTTTACGCTCTGTATTTTTTTGCTGGTAGTTCAAATCTTCAGAAGAGTGTCTGTGGGGTGCTATTTTAAACAGGCCCCTCTCCCTTCTCTATCTGATCTTGTGTTGTTACTCGGGGATATGGGGGGTTGAGCGGAGTGTGTCGAGACTCTTTGGAAACAAGGTCCTCCATGTTGCCCCTGGACACGTTCCCCTTGTCAAGCAGCTAATTTTATGCAACCCTCATCATGCCTTTGGAACAGAGAAAGAGACAGAGAGAGATATTATCTTCAGGATGGTGCCGAAATAAGAGGAGGAAATTGAGTGGAAACTCTTGCTATGCATAAAAGCCAGCGGTATATCATCATGGGAGCATGTTTTCCTGCCTCCATCCTCTTTCCTCATTTATTATTTTTTCCAAGAGAGACAATCCTGCTGCTGTCGGTCTCTGCTTGACTTTTTTATGTGCAGGGAGGTTGGGAGGCATGTAAGACGTTTACACATCAGCTGAGATGGATATATATGTGTATATATAGACGTATGTGTTTCACCCAGAGCATCTGGAGAATGCCTGTACCTGTGGTGAGTGTTTACCCAAATGGCAAGACTCTCCCTACAATTTCATATATTTTCCACACCATTATTTCTCTGTCAGATATCTGTGCTTTTTTCTGCACTTTCTTGCACCTGCGCTGGTTTGTTTAAAAAGAGCATAGAATTCTATTTTCTCTCCTGACCTTGATGGTGTTTTGCTGACACATTTGTGTGTGTGTGCGAGTCACATTATTTTTCAACCCGAATCCTCTTCTCACGCAAATAAAA
The DNA here is from genome assembly GCF_006386435.1 of Epinephelus moara. Lineage (NCBI taxonomy): Eukaryota > Metazoa > Chordata > Actinopteri > Perciformes > Serranidae > Epinephelus > Epinephelus moara. The sequence continues at coordinate 15,295,552 of NC_065513.1, forward strand.
ACGCATCATCCCCTTCCTCTTTCCTTTTTCCTTTTCACCCAATTTTACTCCTGTCCCCTGCTTCTCTAGTCCCACCACATGACACTGCAATGCTGGCTTCAGGAATGGAAATGAGATGCACCGTGGCACTGTGTCAAAGAGCAGCAGATTGAACATTAGCCTGAATGGTCCAGCAAATGTTTGCAGATTTTTTTTATTCAAATTAGCCCAGAATATTGGCACAGGAGCCAAGGGTGCAGAGAGAGCTCCGCAGTGGACACCTGCTCTATTAACCCCACATGATGTGTTCATGTGTTTGGGTGTGATTGCATGAATTATCACAAGTACAAGATAGGATTCAGTGTGAGTGCTATTTGTGTTTGCCTCTGTGTCTGTGCATGTGGCCCAGGAGAGCGTGAAAATAGAGAACAGAAAGTTAGATTTAGCTGCCTTTAGCGTCTTATTAGTTGTTATGTGGGGTACGTCTGCTTTGTGTTTGTTTTCCCGAAAGCAAAGTTTTCCACTTTTAGTCTTACATTTAGTCAAACAATGAATCTAAACCTGAGCAGAGGGAGGGCTGCTCCAGCCTGACATCAGACAGCGTTATTTATGGTGTGTGAGACTGTCGTTGGTGTTTGACTTATTGCAGGGTCACAGGATGTGGGTGGATTTAGATGGTACTTTATCACTCTTACCTCGCCATTCTTAATCAAGTCACGTCCCACCCTGTCACTGCGCTGGGTCACCTCCAGTATCTGCATCTGTATCTGTGCGTGTGTGTCTGCATGTATAGTATATACTGTATACGTGTGTTTGCACAACGCCACTTGATACTATCGGCTTGGACCACACACACAATCTTCCTCCAGACGCTGACAATATTTGTAGACCAACCAAAGTCTTTGCTCTGTAAAATTAGGCCTGCGATGATTCAATGACTTGATGCACTGAATATATTCAGCAAGTTCCTGACAGTTGATTCATTGCGGAACAAATTTACAACCACTGCCCTCTGATTCCTTTCTAGTCCCACGTACCTTCTTCTCTGTCGATTAAACACCAAGACTGACTGCAAGCAAGTACACTCAAATTCTGTGCTGATCTCTACTCATACATGAATGTTTCTAATGTTTCATCTGATGCATTCAATCCTGTACTTTAAAATATCGACATAGATTCAACCATCTAGTATTCATTTAAACAGTACTCCACTGACTTTGGAGGAGTTTAAAACAATTATGGCTGTCCCGAATACCATTTTTTTCGGGGGGATGATGAACCTAAAATTATGTGACAGTTAGCCAGTTTGTTAGCATGCAGGTCACAGTAACATTAGCAGTACTAACTAGGAAAAAAAAAGAATACTTTGCAAGACGGTTAAGATGTGATTTTAGGTGATTTGCCAAGCTCGTTGTAGATTTGTGATATGCCAGTTTTCTTTGGCTTATCTGGCAGTTGACATTTAGGGGCCATCTTTGTCAATTCTGAAACTATTCCAGATGCTTGACTTAGTTGACATCATGCTAGCGTATCTGTAAGCTGGGTCATCAAACTGTCGTAGTCACGAAACGAGGCCTATCACTAAGTTTAAATGTCCTCGTGTGAGAATAATTAATATTTAATGTTGATGCATAATGAATTACGTTGGATTACTATTTCTTAGTTAATGGGCCATTTGGGATTTTTAGGGTAGTTGTATAGAAAAATGGAGCATTCGAAATACTGATTTGGACAAGGATTACTATAGCAATGATTGCAGCTTCAAAGCGTTCAGGTCAGCCCTAAAAACAGTGCAGCAGAATCAGAGATTTTGGCTATTCCACGTATTCTTCTTCCTTACGTTGCACATATGTTACCTATAATTCAATTCAACTGGCGACTGTTGGGTCAGAGTTTTTAGATTGTCATGCTAGTAGTGGCTAACGTGGCCTCGAGACGAAGTGAGGAGCTGCAGAGGTCTGGTAAGCTCATTTCTTTCTAACTTCACATAACCAGATTTTCAGCCCCAGTCGACACTGACTCAAGTGACATCACTTGAGACAATATATAACATTTCAAGCAGCTCTTTAGGTAAATGCTTTCTGCAACTTTTTTCTACACATGCAGTAATACTCTACGAGTACTCCAGATAAACAGACTTTGATGAATTAAATTGGAAGAGTTGCCCTTTATTTGGGAACACTAATTCCTTGTTGTCGGTTGTATCAACAGCAGTAACGTAACAGTGTCATAACAAACTGCCCTTGTGTGGATTTGTGATGTTGTATCTGTACGGTATACAGCTTGTTGTCCTCAGCCCTCCCTCTCTGTCCTTGGTTGGTTTGTGCGTGCTGACAGTGGCTCCCCTGTCCCGCTTTTAACCTGAGTCTAAAGCCATGACTGATGAGATCCACCAGCCTCCTCTCTGCCTCACCTCTCACAGATGATATATGTTTGGGTAGAAATTTACCTTTGCCAGTTTGTGTGTGTGTGTGTGTGTTTGTGTGTGTATTTTTGAGTGTGCCTTTATGCATGGGCGTGTGAGATCTTTGACTTTGACCTTAGCTTGTGTTCTGTATTTTTTTACTGTGGGATTTGTCTTTGTGTGATTTAACTCGGAAGAGAGCAAGTGTCTGCAGCTCTCCATCACACGTGTGTCTTGACTAAGTCTCAGCTGACTAGATATCATGTCAGGCGGGTATTAAATGTTTAATGCTAGTGGATGTAGAAGATTGCCTTCTACTTGTCCTGATTAAATATTTAGGGGTGTCTGAATGGTGCATTTGACATTGCTAGGTGCTGAGGGACCCTGTTCGCTGTGTGAAGTGTGGGAACATAACTGACTGCCAGCTGTCTATTTGGGTATGACTAGGGTGCAACTGGGACCCAGTTGAGAGAAACTGGTGGCAGACCTAGAGTGGGAGTTGAGATGGGCTGTTATATTTAGCCATGTCCTTCCAAAGACAGCGCTGTTTCCTCTCTATACAGCTCACCCCTGCCTCTCTATGAGAACCTTTGCTTTGTCCTTTTGAATACAGGGGACACTAGAGAGGGATAAAACTTGGCAACTTGGGTTGGCATACAGACCTAATTTAGATGTCTGCAGACTGTTAGCCATGTATTTCTCAGTTTAACTTGATGGAGACCGCGAATGCTGCCAATTTCAGAACACTGTGAAATGGAGTATACATTAACTAAAAAATAGTGTTTCCGACTACAGTAAAAGTTCTCCAAAGGAAAGACATTGAGTTTATTTCAGTTTCCATCTGGAAAAACCAGCGAGGCGCAAGTACAAAGACAGGCTTGGATTAATATCTTAAAATCAAAGAGCTGCTTGCGCACCAAATGGCATGATCCATTTACCTGACATCTTTGTCCACACTCGAAGTGGAAAAGACGGGCGAAGCAGCAGGGGTTTTTTTTGTTGTTTTTTTTGAGTCACTGATAATTCTTTATAGTGGATGCTGACAGAAACAGTTTGGTATATAAATAAATTAATGTGGAATTTATTCAGATCCATTTTCAGTTCTTTAGCTGCTTGGTACATCAAGTGCCTTCATTTCTTCTGTGGAGATTACAGAAATGTAGTTACACTATTTGGCTCTCTAGCATTGGCAACAGAACACAAAATGTACAATGATATGTTCCGTGGGTTTAATATAAAATGGCAGAGCAATCTTGTAATCTTATAAAAAGAATTAACTCTGCAAAGATACTGATGAAAAATACAGTGAATAGATCCCAGGAGGGAATTCAAACAAATGAGGACGTGTTCAGAAAGTGTGTGACATATGACAATGTAATCAGTACACTATACTTGGCACATAACTGCCTATAATGTGTGCTTCAGTAGATATTGCTTGAAAAGTTAGAAAGATAATTTTCTGTGCATTTTGCATGCTTCTGTTGTGGGACGTGATCTTCAGGGGCCTCTCAAGTAGCCCGATCTGCCCCCTGCTTACCATATTCTCCTTCCCTAGAAGCAGTGAGAGGTGTTAGACTGTCAGAAGCTTATCTTGACACGAGACCCCTGGGATCAAGTCAGGAGACACCTGGTCGCACCACAGACCGTTTAACAGCGCTGGCTCACACTAGCCGCATTGTTCTGAGAAGCTCACAATGGAGACATGCACACAGAGACGTATTCTGCAGAGAGACACGAAGCATTCCTCTGAGGTTACGATGTAGTGAACATCCTGGCGCTTTCCCCCAGCGCACACATCCATATTCACATCCACATGGCGAAGACAATCCAATAGTGTGTCATCCAAAACAACTGCAGTCTGCAACTGCGGAGATAAAGAGAAGGAAGGCAAACTTAGTCCAGCTGGGGAGCATTCCCTCTGGTCAACAGAGGAAGACGAAAGTAAGCGAAAAGCATGTCTGACTTAGCCTGTCTGCTTGGCTGGCCTGTTGGACGACCCACAAAGGGACACGGGGGATTGATCAGAGGAGGAGAAGACCTTCACAGGAACAGCCTGGAGGCAGGAGGAACCTTCTGCTCCACAGTCAAATCTACTTCTGAGGAGACAAACGCTCAAAGGATGAAAGCAGACTCTGCTGATGTGATCACCCCCTGAGCCCAGTAATGCCACATGATGTACGTAGTTGCTTGGATCACAGTTTGGCATATTGCAGCCTCCGCTTCTGCGTGGCTGGTGCTTGTATTTGCTGGCCACACCTTCAATGATAGCTCAACAAATAACTCCAGTTCATGGAGCTATTGTGACGCTCCCAACACTGTGAAACAGTGAAACCAGCCAAAGTCTCTGACGACCATTGAGCAGATGTGGCTTTCATGTGTTGATAGAAAAAAGCTTTAGAACTCTGCGGGGCCTAAACTAATGATTTAAAGTGTGACTTGTTGTGGTCTCACAGAAAATAAGCAAATTTCATGACTGTCTGCACCCACTGTCTATTCTTTACAATATTCCAGAGGTTTGTGGTTGGACTGTAATGCTATTTTCATTGTGTGGCTCATTGTTTGCGCTGGTATCTGTTTGTTTGTTATGCCATTTTTCTTAGGAATGTCTCTGCTTTTCATTAGCTGGACTGCGTCAGGAGAATCTGACCCGTGATTTAAGGAGGCATGGGAGGGGTTAAAGCATCTAGGCTATTGTAATCCTGTCGTGCCTCTCTCTCGTAACATTGGCCTGCATCACAGTTCATTAGTGTTTCATGATTGTGAGGGCTAGGGTTAGCTCCGGCTCCAGCATTTAGACTGTGGTCAGCAGCGCGCGGGACGGCAGATTTACTCAAGTGCTGCTTGTTAATATGCTAATGTGTCCACATGACTGATTGGTTTACACGTGAAGGATAATCTAATTTCTCTAATGTAATGTATGAAACGCCTTTAAAGTCCCTTTTTCACTGGACAAAAAACCACTAACACTCACTAACATCTGGCTTTTGTCTTTAGTGGGGAAGGTTGTAACCAGCATTCATTCCCAGGAAAAATGACTCTACAGTAGTCGCAGGTCTTTATTGGCTTCAGCTCTGATTGGCGGTGATGGAAACATGACACTTGGATGGACACGCTTATTTGCGCCCTTTCTCTTACAGGATGCTTTGATGGCTTGTTGCCTCTGTTAGTAACTTCTGCAACTCTTTAGCTCTTTTTAAACAGAGGTCAGAACCAAACAACAGCGGCATTGTGCTCTACCAGTGTGTGATTTTAAGTAGGGCATGATAGCCGTGATGTGTAACACATTAGCAGTGGCCTGTAGTGTGACATATAACATACACATCAACAGCGCTCTCTTAACAATAACAATAGCATAACATTGCAGTAACAATAATTTACCATCCCTGTTATATGGCGGTTGATCTTGCCCTCTGCTTGGAGGGTAAGGAGCTTCCAGACCTCATCGTCTCCCTAGTTTGCCGATGTTTTCGGCTGCTTGTCTTCTTCTTTGTGTTAGTTGCTAACTGCTGTTAGCTTGCTAGCTGCTTTTTAAATCTCCTGGTGATGGTTGCACACGTAACACGTCATCAGAACGTCACACTTGTCCCATCCTGCCGGTTGTCCTTTTTACACAGACGTCGATTCAATACTGTTACTACATCCACTGCCTCCTCAAAGGTGAGACAACTATGTCTCCTCATTTCACAATCGTACCTTTTATAAAGTGGCGAGGCAAACTAACAGCGTGACATTCTGGATTTGAACAGGCAGTATAAAAGGGGCTTTTGGTATCTCAGCCACAAGTAGCGTCCATATGCGTCCAAGCAAAACTTGTACATCATTCCAAATTATGTGGCACTGAATTTGAAACAAAGACTAAATAAGTAACATATAAGAACCTTTTAAAAAAAATGCTGCTTTCCTTGTTTTCTGTCATGTTTATGACATCAAATGTCAGAAAAAAAACACAAAGTCATACTCGATTACTGGCAAAGGAAAAGGGGTCTGTTGTCTACTTTTAGTAGGTTTTCACATGCTTAAAAAACCTGCATATACAGGGCTGCCCTGTTAGCTCACTGTGTAGAGTGCATACCATTAAGGCAGAGTCCTTTGCTGCATTTCATCCCCTTTCTCTCCTTCTTTCAAATCTTTCTACTCACTATCAATAAAGCATGAAAAATGAAAATAAAAATCATAAAAAAGTGCATAAATGCTCTAATTTGGGTTGAAACAAGGTATAAGTTGGCTTTATTTTACTATTGTCACACTTAAAATGTCCCACCCCCTGCTACACACGCAGAAACACACAGACACACACCAAGGCAAACAGGGATGTTGTGCCCAGTGTTTAGGGAACCTTGCTGGGTGGATCAAGGCAGGATAAGTGGTTGAGGTATGAGGGAGGCCTTATAGGCCCTGTTATGGCTGGATGGTTTAGCTATAATCCGATTGAGCACGCTGGGGAGACTTGATGCGGGCGGCATCAGGTCCTCACAGCCAGACAACCAGTGTGCTCACACCTGCCACTCCATTTCATCTCAATGTTCTAGCTGATTACTGACAGTAATTAAACATTCTAATTATATCTGATTCACTATCAAGCAGGATTTGTAGAAATACAGATTATTAGCTGGTTTTGTTTTGGCTCAATTACCCACTTACCTCTCGTGGGAGCTGTAGCTCGTAAGCTAGACTCGAGCACTGCCAGCTCAATATCTCCAGCAGCTAACCACGGCTCCTAACACCTGCAAGCATTTACACCAGGTCTGCCTTTTGGTCAGCGGGACCGTGTAATGTTGTGCTAATCGAACAAGATGCGAATGTGTGATGAGAGGCCCACACATTGGTGGCTCTTGTGGAAAGGAGCTAATGAATATTCAGAAGCTACATGTAAAGAAACAGATGAGCAGAGTATAAAGTATTCAGAGCGGCATGTCATTGGGGTTGTTGAAGTTTAACCAATCAGACCCACAGAAAACATGAGCAGGATTCCCGAATGGTGAAAAGAAGGAAAAGACCTCTTCAGATTAAAAGCAAGAAACTAGTGGTGGAAAACGTGAGTGGCAGAAGCAGTCCTCTAAAGCAATCTATAGCAGCCCATCCAACCTTGAAGGAGCTTACAATAGCCCGAGCCGTTTCCTCAGCATTAGCAGTCTTGTGTGGGATGCTGTATAATCTACCTGCCAGATTAAGATGACATGGTCATTGTCTAGAAGAGAGAATTGAATTATGGTGTGTGAAGGGGGTTTAAATGAGATTATGGGGAAAGAACTCATCCAGCATGCGTGAGATGTGCAAAGTCAGGGGCTCGGCACACACTGGCTACACTCTCTCACACGCGCACTCTATAACACTTGCACTCGTGCAGTGTAAGCTATTTTGCATACACTTAAGCACCAACACAAAAAGATGTGAACATACAACGCACACTTACACATGCAAATGCACATGTGCACACACCTCTTTTCATAGGCCACATGCACTGGGGCCCATTCCTTCTGTTTTGCTGCATCCTTACAAGCAGAGATGATAATTTTCTTGTTCTTCCTTTTTTTGTGGTGACTGTGCATCCTCTGTCTGTGACTCTGTTTTCTCCTCACTAATGTGTTTACTGCGCTGGCTTGCAAGGGTTTCCCTAAAACAAGTATATGGGCTAATCCCCAGGATGTGTGCGATTAGCCTAACAACTCTGCAGCATATTTAGTACATGTATCTGCTCTGTTTAAGCGCAGCTAATCTCTTAGCATCCCCAAACTGTTGAGTTCTCGTGATCCTCCCTCTCGATGTTTACACTTAAACTCTATCTCTTTTTATGTTTTTCCTCGGGCTCTGTGTGCGTGCATGTGTGGATGTTTTTTGCGCGTTCGCATATGATTTACTGTGGTGGCTGGGTGCATGCATGTCTGTCACAAGTTTGTCTACCTGTGTGTGTGTGCATGTGTTCGTGCACGGGTCTGCTCTGTGATGCAGTTTAATTCCTGTGGATGCTGTTATCTCAGAGGATGTTGCTGTGTATGTGTCTCCCCGGAGGAAGAAGAATATGTTTAGAGATGCTGCAACAGCAGCTTGCCATTTATTTTATCATCATTGATCATCAGGTGATAGGATGCACAAAGCCTTTCTAACAATAGTGATGCTATCAATTAATCACATTTACGGTATTGTGCTCCATCAGATAGGATGTGATCTCATCCCTCAGTACTGTGTTTATGCCACACATACGCAAATGCATGTGCGTCTGTGCCTGTACATCATTTGAGCGTGCATGGATTAGAATTAGCAGATGGACTGTATTTGCATTAGCCACCAGGGTGCTAACACAGACGGAGTCAATCTGGTGTGCAGGGCTGAGACCAGGTTGTTGCTCACTGGGGTAGAGCCAGGCCAGGACACCCTGTCTGGGACTGGTAGCTGCAGGGGGTCTGGGTGGGGCCAGTGTCCAGTCTGTCTGCATGGGTGAGCTAATGTAAAGGTGGTCAGTATCACAGTAGGGTTAAGTTGAAACCTTGATTCGAGTAGCTGTGTTTGTGTAAAGATCGAGCAAAAAATGGACATTGAACTGTGGTGCTACTCTGCTAAGGTAAAGAACGAGAATATGGCAGGAACATAAAAGGAGGAGAAGACTAGGAGGGCGCTTAAGGAAGGCAAGCACAATGAGAGGAGGGAGGGCATGTGAGGGAAGCTCACGAACCCAAACCCCCTTGCAAGTGTTTTGGAGTCAATTAGCTTTCTTCCTGATATATTCATGCTTTTTCATTTCCCTTTGTTCTCCCCTCTCTTGCTCGGTTATCGCAGTCCCAAGCTCTCCGCAAACACTGTTGCAGTGCTTTGCTAGGCGAGGCTTGTGTTTGTGTCAACCAACCATCACATTCCCTGCAGAAATGGCCAAATCTTCCCTCCTCTCTCTGTGTTTCTAGATATCTATTCCACTCTGCATTCTTCCTTTGAAAATATATACAGCATGCTCTCAAGGCAACATTTTGAACCATTACGGAGGCACAATTCAGCCAAAAGTTGTGACAACACAATTATTCCATTTTATTCTTTTTTCCTTTAAAAGCTCTGCTGTTAATGTTTGTCTTGTTTGCAAATCCCTTTCCCTGTTAAAGGCAATATATGCATGCTTCTCTAAAACCTGCCCTTTACAATAACATTCTGCTATTGTTGTCTAAATGCTAACAAATGAGTCTTGGAGAGGTCAGGCAAGCCAGTCTGCTGTGATTATTGCTCATCAGGATCCATACAAATCGATGTGAAGTAGCTCTCCCAGTAGAAAAGAGCAAATGGAAGGCATGAGGTTGTCATCGAGCTGGTGCCACCAGCAGCCACATGACTGTGCAGAGTGAAAAATAAGTGGCCAACATTTCCTGCCAAAAGCAGACAGTTTTTTTTTAAGGAGCAGCTCTCGAGTTAAGAATTAAGAAGTGATAGCAACTTGGCTGGAGCTACCCAAGGGTGCTTTGCAGTGAAAGACACAGAGATACTGACAGATACTTAGTGGGTTGTTTTAGTGGCGGTTTACAAGCATGGCAGTTGTGGAACAAAAGGAGAGATGAAGGCTACTAGTCCCCAGAGTTTTTAAAGCTTTAGTGCAGGCTTCTATTTTGGGAAGAATGGTTCTTTTAGAGAACAAGAAGGAGGGAGAGCAGGAGAAGCAGCCTTTTTTTTATTGCACCCATTACATGTCATCACTCCAAACTAATCATGTCCTGGAAATTGAGCCTGAGGAAGACTGCTGAGCTTGGATTTTACCCTGCTCCCTTTTCCCTCCCCCTTTGTTTCACTCTTTCTCTCTATCTCTCTCCCCTTCTTTCTCCCACCCTCACATCATTTTGCCTCCTTATCTCAGGCCAATCTGTAATCCCCCCTCCTCTACCCATATCTGTGCCCTCTTTTATTACTTTCCTCCTCTTTGCTTACTTTTTATTCCTCCTGCTCCATTTCTCTTTTCCCCCTCTCCTTCCTCATCCTTCCCTCTCTCTTGGTATTTCACTGTTAACTACGGAGCCAGGGAATAGTGCCCCAGCCCCTCTACACTGGATTGTTTGCTCTCAGACAAAGAAGTGGATTTTCAATTAAATTGGCTGTCATTAGAAAGACGGCGGCACTCTGCCGTTCCAGGGCAGTCTGCAGCACAGGCAGCCTGCACACATGCTTTGATGATGGCTCATTTTCCTCAACGTTGTTCCCTTTTCTCCCTGATCCTGTCTGAGACACTTGAGCTCCACGTCTACGTCTGTACATCTCAGACGTGGAGCTCTTACACCAGCGGTGCGGGATCTGGCAGACCTGCTTATAACAGCAGCTTCCACAGTCATAAGCTAGAAGTCTGCTACATGTTAAGATGCTGACTGAACCAAGAGACCTCCCGTCTGGTAATTGCATTGGCTTAATAGTACCAAGAATGCTATCTCCACATGACAGGTGGTCACGAGATGTGGCGTGATAAATCGCTGCATGAATTACCCAGAGTGGTGGAATTGCAGTTTTGCAGAAAAGGGGGAGTGCAGGCATTTCAAGGTGCGAGGCGATAAGCAACTGGATGGGAAATTGTGATGGGAACTGGTAGAGGGGACTTAACCATGACACAGGGGGAGCAGCGGCTTTGAATGGTTGAATCCTGAATGGATTGTGGGAAGTTGTTATCTTTCAATACAAAAACACAAATAATTCAGGTCTGGGTGAATGAGTTTGAAGAGCAGGAACACAGGGGGCCTGGGGACAGACAGCGTACAGATTACATGCGTGGTCTATCCTCCAGGGTGAGAAGAATACGTGTTTTTTCTATAACGCGGTATTTTCATACATATTTGATCCTCTCCTGGCTGTGATTACCACTCACCACATTGTCAATCTCCATTTCTCACCACTCCCAGTCTGTCCCTCCTGTATGTGTGTGGGGCTTGTTTGTGTGTGTGTGTGTGTGTGTGTGTGTGTGTGTGTATATGCGCACATTGCGAGGAGAAGGGGGGCAGTTATATTAGATTTGGCAGAGGCAGCACAATTTGTCTGACATGTTGAGGGAGAAGATTAGAGGGGGAAACACAAAATGTATTCAGTATTACACTCTCATCTCACAGCTGTAGCAATTGATTTTTTAAAAGTACACATTGGAGCGCCTGGACTGCCGATAGCTGAGAGGGGAGGTTGCGGAGAACTGCCATTATCAGGCCAAAGACTCCAATTCACACGCATGTAAAAATTTAGAATGAAAAGAGGATAAACAGCAATAATCTGTGTCTGCGGATGGAAGCGTGTCTAAAGTCATTTGGGGTGGAAGCCGCTGTGTATGAGTTTCTCCACTGCTCTGGCTCATTGTCCTTTACTACATGGCTCGGCCTAAGCCTGCCCTCTGGGTCAGATTACTCACAAAATGCCTCATAGCCTTCCCAGGATTCCCCTAGTCTGAGCTTATCATTCTCGCACACATTCAGCAACTCCACTGGAAAGCGAGGGCACTGTCTTAGCGCGAGTGCACATTGTGCCTGCCAGTTGACCAAACAGTGAACAGTGTGGACAACAAAACAATGCCAAAACTGCATTCATCAGTAGCAGATTGCTAATATGGGTCAAGCACCTGTAAAGCCACCACAGCGGTGAAAAAGTGTATCAACTGTAGCAAACAAAAGTGAAAATAGATGAAGTTATTTCTGTATTGCTCTGCTAAATCAATAGAGTACATGTTAACACCCTGGCCAGCTCCCTGGCCATCGATGAGTGTGAACTTTAAATGAAAGCACCAGTCAATGTCAGCCGGTTAATGCTGTCCTTTGGCAATAAATGGTTTCTTAATGGTTAGTCAAGAATGCGTGTAGTCTCATATGAAATGATTAGTGACGCATGGCTGTGTTAGGAGAGGGAACATCAATCAAGCCTGAGAGAAAGGATGGCTAATGACACATGTGTCTGAGAGGGAGGCCCAAGGGGGTGGTGGGTGCCGATGGCGGTGTGGTAGCTGCCTTTCACTCTCAAAGATGTATTTATGTTCGCTTTGTTCTCTCTTCTTATCTCACAACTTGTAATTATTAGTTGCTCGCAAAGACCTTGCTTGAAAAGTTTACTCTCCTTGGTTCCTCTAATGAAAAGAGTTTAAAGGGGACCTATTGTGCTCATTTTCAGGTTAATACTTGTATTTAAAGTTTCTACTAGAACATGTTTACATGCTTTAATGGTTAAAAAACACTTAATTTTCCTCATACTCTCTTTGCTGGAACACCTGTATTCACCCTTTGAGAGGCTCGTTTTAGCGCCTGTCTCTTTAACCCCCCCTCTGATCTGACTGGCTCTGATTGGTCGGCAGTTGCGGGTCTTTCATAGCTCAGTGTCTCTGCACAGTTGTTGTCATTGGAAGGACTGTAATAGAGAGTAGTGTCATTTTTTTACCGTGAAAAATCACCAATGAAAGCTTCTAAACACTCTGAACATGCTCCAGTAGGAATATGACCTGAAATTGTGGAGAAACTAACAACATCAGCAACTAAATCTACATGTTTCCCTGACATTAGCATGTAGCTACATGTATGAGAGCAGTGTTCTTGCAGCAGAAACAACACAAAATAGCGGCACTTTCTATGATGAAGATTACCAATAAAAGGTTAGACACAAGCTGACATGTTCCAGCAGGAATCCGATCCAGAATCGGAGAGAAACTTATGGCAACCAAATTTACATGTTTCCCTGACCTTAGCAAGTAGCTTAATTTAGCAGTGCTGGCTACATAATGTAAACACTTCCAGTAGTGTGCCTGAACCACATGACCATAAAAAGAAATTTGGCGCACTGTGACATCATACTCTTGCCAGAGAAGAGAAAACAGTTGGAAACAGAGTTCAGAGTGGTAGGAAGCCTGAAGTTTGTGTTCATGAGGATTACTTTTACATATGTCTACCTCCTTATTTTAAACTTCGGCCATGTTTAGTATGAACATCCTTCATTTTAAAACTATATATAAGACACCAAATATAGGTCCCCTTTAAAAAGATTTTAAATAGTAATACTTTTGGACTTCTGTACATCTTAAATGTTCCTCATGTACTGGAGCATTAACACACACTCAGCAGAATTCCCCTGCTTTGGTGATATAGCAACTACAATCAGGTAAACATGTGTGCCTCAGAGTGAGCGTCTGCTCCGTTGATGTAATGCCTGTGTTGTTTTTATGAGTCCCCTCTGCTCCGTGTGTCGGGCTTCTCTGACGTCAGCATGTGGCGCGCCGTGAACCGTAAAGCCCCACATATCATGTGAACGTAGGAACAGAAGAGACTCCGCTCTCAAACTCCTCACTTTGATCAGTCTGGAAAACTCAAACCAGCTCCCATCACACCGTGCCAGTGTGTGGGAACACTTTCACACAGTATTTACCTTGATGGGGAATTGAATCTGACTTGGTGCAGGAACGTGACCCTCCCGGGGTTTAGAACAAAGTGCTTGTGTTAGTAAACAGACGCATAAATTGCATTCTTCTGTGCTGTGAGTAACAGCTCGCAGACTTGCACAGCCTGCGCGCGGGGGTGTATAATTTCAGCATCCCTCGAGCTTCCCAAGGCTTTGGTTAAACATTCCGGAAATACCATCCTGGCGATCCGTCTTTGGCCACCAAGCCAAGGAGTGGCTTCCTGCTCCTCCTCCTCTTGAGGTCTTAGTGATGTGTGTACAGTTCCTATATGGAGCGATCAGCTGGCATTTTGTGCTCTATCCATCTGCTCACATTTTTTCTCCACTTGTCTTATTCATAGCTGTCACTCAATGTATATAACTCATGTGTTTCTTTCTATGGAGGGAGGAGTTCAGCATCTGTTTGGGTTGTTTTACTGTATTGTGACACTGGCAGTCTGACTTTTGATTTTTTGTGATTACACGTGTTATTTTTTGGGGCACTGCATTTCATTAAAACCCAAACACAGAGACTAAGAAGTTGTGCCATTGTATGTTAGTCCAGCACCATATAAGGATAGTTTACTTACTAGTTTGCGTTAATGGACAGATTAGGATTTTTATACCACAAAAATAAGGGTTATGGAGCTTGGCATGTCATTTTCAGGGCTGTACCTGACTCAGCATTATGTCAGTCGAATCAGATTTGGCTGTTCAATATGAAAATTCAACTGTTTGTTTCTTTTTTTCCACGTAGAGTTTGAAAGTTTGAATGAGGTTCAGCAGGACGTTTAGGTTTGATAGCAACTTTCATGTAATACAGTAAACAACCCAAGTTTGCCCTCCAAGCTAATGTGTGATAACTGTGCCAAAGAAGGATTGGAAACTGACATGAGGTATCAAACAAAAGCCAGAGACTGTATAATATTAAGCATCTGTGTGCTGTAAATTCACCACTTCTAAGCTGAAGGCTGAAGATAATGTTTCTCGGAGCCTGACTGGGGGAAGCCTCTCTTCCTCCGGGCAGCTGCCTCCATCTCACGCAGTCTTGCCCTGGGTCTGGGTCTACAGCTGCCTGAACTGGAGAGCGCTTACTCTGTAGCTAAATCTGGGGACAGAAACATCCCTGGAAGCACACGACACACTGGCCAAAAAGAAAAACAAAACTGCTCAATTTGAAAAATCTGAGTTGAGTGAGGTCTCCAACTAATGATTTACATCTTTGACTTTTAGGGAGCAGTCCTAGTAATTTCTGTCAGTTTTGTCTAACATGTGACTTTTACCTTTTGGATGCAATTAATACAAAATTGGAAAAAATATGCCAGACAAAGGTCTAAAAAACCTTAAGTTCCTTAATTAAGAATGGCTAAGTTGTATAATTTTTCAGCTCTTTAAAACGTCACAATAGATCTTTAAAGTTAAAACGTTAAATTAGAGGAACATACTGCACAGTCAGGTCTTTGCTAATTAAATGATAACTGCACTGCACTGGTTTAGATAAGAAAAAATCAGGTCATGGGCTAACAACTCAATGCTTAGCATCCTCAGGCTACATGTCACACTTTATGTACCTTGCTAGAAATCATAGCATGGTATTGCCCTAATTCTAACTCAATTACGCCCTTCCCTCTTCTGAGCCCAAAGCTTAACCTTATCTTAGATGGCCATGAACCATAACTGATATAATCATAGCAGTCCCTGTGTGGATGTGTTACCAGCACATTATCAGATGTAGTAAATCAGTTTATGGATTAATCAAATTTAGCCCCCACATCTTTAAATAGCAGCTCCCCCCCGCCCTAACTCCGCTCTTCCTCCACAGCATCCCCTCCCGCGGTGGAATCAGCTGAGCATTCTGCCCATTTCCAGAGCATTCAGGTGTTGCTCCACCTCCGCACTCTGTTAATAAGGACGTAATGGCTCCATATCTGCTCCCAAGCCAAATGAATTGAATCAGTTCCACAGTGTGATTAAGAAGCTGGTGGCCTGCTCTGGCTTTGGCTGAGCTGTCCAAGTTTAGCAGAGTTCAGGGGAGAGGTCTTGGCCCGTGCTCGCTGGATGCCTGAAGCACCTGCATCCGCTCAAACAGACCTGATCAAAGCTGCTCAGCGGGAGACCTGACTGCAGAGCATGGGGGGAAATATTTTTGGTATTTTTTAATATGGAGAGTGTGTTCAAACCAGTGACACTACCATTCAAGGAAAGTGGTAATTAAACCCATATTGTCTTATGAGGGAATTTTTAATATGAAACATAAATCTTTCACATGCGCTGTATGTAGTTTATACACATACATGAATAGAAATCAGATTCAGTACCCATGTTTTTTTCTCACAGGTCTTTAGCATAAAAGCAGCCATCACCTCCCATCTCTCTGTGTTTTAATGATAAAGCATATATACATATAAAGAACAAAGGAGGCAGACAAAGCAATAGCACACAACCAGCCACCTAATTAAGTATTTCTGTAGCCAACAGCCATAGATAATGAAGGAAGCGGGGGTTGGTGGGAATTGGTTTGACAGCCTTTTCTCTGTGTTTCTCCCTCCTGCAGCACCGTGCTCTTGGTCCTCTGTAAATACCATTGAGATAAATTAGCGTCACTGATAAAAACAGGCCTGCTTCACAAAAGACGCCATAAGTGACGGTAATTGTCTTTCTCAGATTACATTTCTAACCTTTGCACCTCCTTCCCTCCTCCTCTCACCAAGCCTCAGTTCTCCTAAGCACAGCAGCAATGAAGTGACACGTTGTGTTATTCAGATACACTGTTACTTTGGGGAACTTAAGAGGCACTTTCTCTCCAATTTCTTTGACTGGTTGTCATACACTCCAGTGCCACTGATGGAAAGAGTCATCACTTGCTGTCAGAGCGGCCCGGTGCAGTGGACAAATGTGACAAACACCTTTTGGTGCTTTGATCCTTTTTGAATTGCACATCTCTGCCATTCACCTCACTTCTAACAGTAATTCATACTGCACATCCAAAGTCTTGGCTGGTATTGATGATACTGGAATATATTGATGCATGTACAGCATTCGCAGAAAGCTATGTGCAATATTGTGATCTTTTTTGAGGAAAACAAAGCTGTAGGAAATGCTCATGAAGACAAAGTAAAGTGATGGATACAATAAGGCAGAGAGATGTAGGGGTGGGTGAAAAGATAAAGCAAGTGTGAGGGAGGGAGGGACTGAGAGAGGAGAGGGAGAGATGAATAACTGTTTGACAGGTGGAATGAAAAAGCCGCAGAGGGTGT
Organism: Epinephelus moara; assembly: GCF_006386435.1. Taxonomy (NCBI): domain Eukaryota; kingdom Metazoa; phylum Chordata; class Actinopteri; order Perciformes; family Serranidae; genus Epinephelus; species Epinephelus moara. The sequence goes on from NC_065513.1 coordinate 15,312,544, forward strand.
TTGGAGCAGTGTGGTAGGAGTGTGTGCGGTGTGGTGTGGCGCAGCACAGCGTTTGGGTCATACATCACACTAATACAGCAGGAGGACATAGCCTAGCACAGCGCTATGCAGAGCAGGGGGAGAATAATGTGCTGCGCTTGCACCCGCTCAATCTGATTGAAACGCACAGCACAGGGGCTACATTTACTCACCCCCCACATGCACACTTTATAAATCTACTCTTGGCCTGTATATTCTCCTAGATAATCCCCGAAAACAGAAACAGAAAACCGACACATGGCTTCTCCATCATGGTGGGAGGAGGGTCTGCCGCATTGTGTGTGTCAACTAGCTACATGTTGCTGTGTAGAGCTGCTTTGCCAAGGCCAGAAACATTAAAGCACAGTGATGAGTGAATTGCAAGGCACGCAATTAAAAAAGCATTAGGTCGCCATTAAGAATGGGTTTGGCTTGCTATAAAACATTGATCAGGATTGTTTATGAATTTATAAAGAGAATGGAAGGAATAATAACAACACAGACATTCCTCGTCTATGGTGCTCATAGTACATGACATGCTAATTTATCTTATCTGCAAATCTCTGTTTTGCTTTATTCTTTCCCACATGAGCCTTGACACATGGGTGTAAGGGCCTCAAATTAAGGGTGGAGTCGTATAAGCTGCCAAAACTGGACAAAAGTCATTATTGTAGATGACGGTAGTATAAATGTTTTAGCACATATGAAATAATGTAACCTTCATTTAACTGGGCCTGGCTCTGCGCTGCTCTCTCTGCATGCCTTTGATCACTGAGGCAAGATTCAAAGCAATTCTGATGAGAGCTCAGAGCCTCTCTCTCATACTACTGACATTTACATTATCCAGCCTGGTCTTTCTTCAGCCCTGATAATTAGCTCCATCACTGCAGTGCTGCGTAAAAAAAGTATGATGATATCACCTCAGGAAGGATGCTATAGCAGCTACGTGTTATCAGCCAAGCCTGTCACACAAGCTCCTGAGCCAGGCAGGTGATGGCCCACATGCCAATCTCACCTAACGACATGCAGCAGACAGGAGATGTGATATTCGCGCAACGGCATTACTATCTCTTCTGTGGGTGTATCTAATTGGCCGAGGGTTCAGGTCTTGGAGGCTGCCACCTGCTTAGGCTGTCATTAGCATGGGGAGTCGGTGCGCTGCTTTACATTTGTCACCTCTCACCTCCGTCAGGGAGCTGGTGTGTCAGGTGGGCCGAGTGTGGACCCTTTGCTGTTGTGCCACTCTGACCTCAGGAGGTGATTAATTAAGGCTGAGGGCCAGCCAGATGATCGCACCTACAAAAAACACACGCAGAGGTGATGATGAGGAGCATTTAGATACCCCCCGTCTAGCCCGCCGCGCTCTCTCACCTCCTGGCCGTGCAGCTGATTGAATAGAGTCATCACTGATGGCAACCTCTTCCTCAGATGTGGGTGGGCTACTGGGGACCTCAAGGTCTGCCTTGAAAACAGAATTGGATTCCCTCCACTAATAAGGATTTGTTCACCAGGGAGTTAAAAAATGGATGGAGGTTGTCTTTGAAAGCTGTGCCTGCAGGGTTTTGAGGTTGTGTTAGGGGTTGATAGGTTGAGATATAGAGGTGGATCCCACTGTTGACTAGGATGCTATTTTCATTATTGTCCCAGTCTTGTCTCGGGCTGTGTCCATTAGAGTCCGAGGGGTTGGTATGGACCAACTTTCACAGGGGTTGAAATTGGGGTTTCAAGGGGTATGAGAGGGCCCCTCAGGCTGTGAACTGGTCCTTTGGAGCGTTGTGGTATTTGACAGGGCAGCTGTAATTGCTCCTCAGAGACTGAGAAGAGTCAGCACCATCAAAACGAGCACTTCAGACAGAGATTCACTCCCAGAAGGAAAGAAATGCTGCATGGGAGGAGGGAGACCTTAAGAGAGCTGGGCAGGAAAAGACATTTATTCATTTTGTTTTAATAACTTTTATATCTGTGGAGAAATTACCTCAGATGTCTTCCTCAGGTCCTTTGGGGCATTGAAATCTCTTGCCCCTTTTACTGCCGCGTCTTTTTCCTCTCAGCAATCTCCTTTTTTTTCTCTTCCCTCAAATTTATTTTCTTTTCATTTGTGTCAATGGCTGTGTATTGAAAAACATGAGAGAGTGAGGCCAAGGCTCAGGGTCCCCCAGGGCCGGCGCTGAGGCTCTCTTTCAGCATGCGGCATGATGTTCAAAGGCTCCTCCGGTTTTTCAGCCCAGTTGTAAGCCAAGTGTTTTGGTTGATTCGCAGTAATGGCCGTGTCCTTTGCTGCGCTGGGTCACGAGAGCAGCTTGGGTCATGGGTGGACGGGAGGGGTTTGGACGGTGCTGTTTGAGGATAACTAGCCTGTAATAGCCATATTCACATCTGCTGCTGGGAGATAGTAGTCTTGGTGTAGCACGTGGGTTGAGCCCTTTCTATGTGAGGTTTGTCTGGAGGCTGTGATAAATATACCTCTGTAATTGACCAGGGTGTCAGAAACCACTCACTTTTGTTTGTCTGGATCCAGTGAGTGTTGGTTTATGACTGAAGGGCAGAGACAGCTGCAGAAAACTGTGTGGCAGCATTTGCTGTTGTGTAACTGTGCCTGTGTGTGTGTGTGTGTGTGTGTGTGTGTGTGTGGTGGGTGTGTTTTATCCAGGTCAGATGGGTCACCACTGGAGTGATGGGTGTGTTTTTGATGGGTGACCTAACTTCCTCACCCTTTCACCTGCCTCCTCTGTCTCCCATCCTTCACTCTTGTTCTCTACTGAACATGATGTATCGCTGTACACCCCGAGAGAAGAAATATGATGGTTTAATCGTATCAGTTGGCAATTAGTCCACCACCTTCGCCCTGTGTAATGCAGATATATTTGCATTAATAAGACCAGACCCTCATGGCTGACTGCCTACAGAAGAGATCCCTTTCCATAAACAATAGCTGGTGTCCCCTTGGGTGGGACCTGGTTGTTGACCCATGATGAACTCCTGACCAGAGCTGCCATGTCCCCCTGACTTGGTGCAGTGTCACTCTGGATTGTGACCAACAGACACCGAGAGTGAGCAACAGACTGACAGTTTGACCCAGACACACTGGAATGCAAATAGGGGGATCTATAGAGATTATACTGCCTGCTTTTTTTAAATAGCCTTGGTCCTTCAGTGTGCAAGTCACCCCTGCCGGAGAGGCCTGGTCAAAGAGATAGGTGCCTTTTTTCTTTTCATGTTGCAAAATGTAGTTTCGCTGGAACTGATTTGTCGTCACAAGCAAATTATTTTCTTTCTTTTTTCCCACAGTTTTTTTTATTTTTTTATTTTTTTTATTTAGGCGCTACTTTCGGCTGGGCTCAAACAGAGTACAGTGCTGAAAGATATACTGTTGGCCCTAATCTTATCCTCTCTTTTGTGTGTATGCAGTCCTAAACCGGCTGCCTCTTAACTACCTTTGCCCCTTATCCTTTCATTCTCCCACACCCTCTCTCTCTCCCTCTCTTTCCTCCCCTCACCTCCCCGACTGCCACATTGAGATGGTTTAATGGAAATTATTCAGAAATGGAAAAGTCCAGGGTTCACTGGCTCTTTGTCAAACCGTATCTGTTCAAGTCAGAGAAGGCACAGTAGCAACTGGGGCACACATTTCTTAACTTTGCTGAAAGGCCATTTGTTATTTAGGCAGTGTAAGCACTGCCTTTCTTTTGCTTGCAGTTGAGTCTTTTATGACTACGGCTGCTCTCTTCCCTGGTAACAATGAGGGACAGTGTCCTGAGTTCATATACTTCATTCCTTATTTTAGTTCATTTAAAACCTCCGTCTGACTTTGGGATCTTTGGGGAATTTATTTCCCCAGCAAACAGTCTGTTAAGGATTACAGAGCGTCATCATATTGAATGGAACCAGATCACCAAAAAGCATTAATCACCAGGGGCAGATCAAAATGCCTCGGGGCTACATGACATTTTATCATTCGGTGCCTTCATGATTTACTTCAGCTTCACTATTTGTTCTTTAAGTGCCTTTGAAAGTCTATTTAAGGCCTACGTCTTTCCCAATCATGTTTAATAAACCCACAGTTATGTCAGGGTCATGGAATAATATGAACGCTGCCTTTAAATGTTTTAATTTTAATGAATGGAGAGGCACTATATTGATAGTAATTCAGTGTATTTACATAATTGTGCTGAGCAACACTGGCAGTCCTCTATGACAAACACTTTGTGGAAATGGATATTAAAGATGTTCTTTGTGTTTGCTTTGCATATTCTCAGTGGTACGGGACATTAAAATGTCCTTCTGAAAAATCCTTCCCTCCTGTTCCGTGTTGTCCCTGTTCAATCACAGGTAGCTGCGGAACATGGGACTTCTCTGTAAGCCCGGTGTCACTCTCCCAGAGCCTGAAGACAGCGAAGAGAGGAGGGGGATTTGTCTTCCTTTCCCCTTCACTTATCTCTTTTGTTTGTCCTGGTTTCCATAGATGAGCAGCAGCTCTCCATTCTCTTCTCAAGCGAAACTAAGTGCTGCCGCTACTCTCGACCTGCCAGCTCCAAATTGGCAGCCTGACCTTCTTTTTCTTCCTCGGGGCGTCTGCACAAAGCCATACCTCTACCATGGGGGAAAAATGCAATTAAGAGGTGACATAAACACTGAGCACCCGTTGTAGCCGTGCCCAGGAAGAGGGAGGGGGTAAGGCAGCTGCCATTGTGACACGCATGCATAGATACCGGTCTATTAATTGGACTTTACGCATTGCAGAGTGACACTGGGGTGAACATAATGGATCGAGAACGGTGGATGTGACACGCTCTCACTGAATGAGCCTTGACAGCGGAGTGGTGTCAAACTTTGACCTGGCTGGTGTACACATTAAGTGCCGCTGCTCTCTGACCTTGTGTTTTGATTCAGTGTAGCCAATTATCACCTAATGTTTCTGCACTCATGACAACAAAAATATGCAAAGCAGGGATGCAAATTTTCAGCCATGTCCTAACAGATCCAACAGCCCATTGAAATCGTGTGCGCTATGAAATGTTTCTCCTCATTTAAAGCTACATAAAATCTTTGGCTAATGTTCTAAAATGAAAAGATAGTAAGATCAAACATAGTCTTTACTAGTCACCATCAGTTATACGAGACTAAACATGCAGGACACTTAAAACAAAACCCAATCCATTCTTGTATCAACAAGAAGTGTTGCAGCTTACAAATGCCAATCAAACTATAATAGGCTGCCCGTATCTCCTGGGGACTGTTTTCATAATCACTGACACAATACAAAGACATCACGCCGCTCTAATTGAGCTTAATAACTTGAGAATATTTGCAAATACTCTATAAATTATGCTCCATAAAAACACAATACCCTTTATTTGTAAGGTGATATGAGAATACCTTGCAGTTTTTATTTTAGAGTAGAGGAAGCCCATTAAAACCGGCACTGAGGGACAGTGGTGTTTAATTGCCAACTAAGGTGTGTGACATTTGAAGCAGCACATCGAATCTGGCCCAAAGTCCAAAAGGTGTTGTGAGGGAGTGAGTAATTACTCTGGTCTCTCCAGGCAACGCGTTTAATAAGAAGACTCAGTGATAGAAGGGGAGCACACGCACACACACATGCACACGCCACACACAAACATTCAAGGAGGTTATGTAGACCTTTGTGGTGTCACATTTTGTTTGTTTATGTCTGAGTGATTTTTGTGTTTTTGTATTTGATGGAGAGGATTTCAGCAGACTAATTAAAGGAGCAGTGAGTAGAGGGGATTTAGTGGCATCTAGCGGTGAGGACTGCAGATTGCAACCAGCTTAAACTTCTCCCGGTTAGATTTCCTTTAGTGCTCATTGTCCAGGAGGTTTTAGCGGGAGCCGAATTATTGACAGAGGTCTCTTTCTCTCCAAAACAAACAGACTTGGTGATTTATACTGGTAAAAACTTTAAATAAAGCAGTTTCATGAAAAAAAAATCAGTGTTTTTCTGACGCTGCTCATCGTGGACAGGCTGCTAACTACGGTGGTCAACGCAAATTCGCACAAACGCAAATGGCCCTGTCTAGAACCAGCGTTAGGTTTGTTCATTCTAGGCTACTATAAAAACATGGCGGTGTAAGATGGTGATCTCCGTAGATGGGGGCCTGCTCCCTATGTAGATATAAACTGCGCATTCTCAGGTAATGAAGACACAATGATCCTCATTTTCAGGTGATTATACACTGAAGAAAACATAATTATTACATTTCATTTGTGTCGCCGTATCCCCCTGAATCCTAACACTGGACCTTAAAGCTGAAACTATTTGTTTGAAGGCAGTGGACAGAGTTATGAATTTTTCTCTTCTATTACCCGTTCTTGAAGAACTGGTTTCATTTTCACTGAGTAAAAGACAGCATACGACCTCAAAGTAATGTTCATTTAAGCTGCTATTTGTTCCAGTTAACCTGTGGTCCCAAGCTAACATTTATATTTTATCCGTATGAATTTAATGTTCGAGCATCTCAACGTGTCTGTATGTAGTGGAGTTATTATTGTGTATGAACATCTCTTCAAATGACCTCTTCAGGGTCCCTCTCTGAGAGTCATCAGTGGTGATCTATCTGCTTGGTTAGAATTGTAAACAGCCTGCCGCTCCACCATGTCTGTGCTTACCATGTTTGTACAGTAGATGAGTGGTTCCCTGGCCCTCTCCTCAGGGTTGTTTAGCTTTCAGACCCCTGACAGAGGAAAAGGAAACCCCTTGGGGGTGAACATGAAGCACTACAGGTTGAATGAAATTCTCTCTGAACACTCCAAAGCTCTCTTCATCTCCACAGGCTCAGGGGGAAAAAAGCAGCAGAAAAATGTTTAAAACAGGATGCTTAATCCAGCAGCAGTGAAAAAGCATAGTAGCGCCTGGACTTTTTTTTTTTTTTTTAACCCAAGAGAAAAAACACTTTAAAAGAGGCCCAGCATGATAGGCCAGCATAATGAGCCATCACTGGCTGATATTAGAAAGTTTATTCATAGAGTAGCACTAGAAGATGGCTTAGTGCAGGATGTTATCTTAATGCCACAACATGATAAATGATGCAGGGAGGTTAGTGTTAGGAAGTGGTTAGGAAATATGTTGTAACATATTTTCCAGCACAGAGAGCAGTAACGTATTTTGCAAAAAAAGAGAATATAAGCAAAAAATGAAAACTGCGTGCTCTTGTTGTGTGCTGACATATAAAGACTAATACGGGCTCACACACTGCAGGTAAACACAGTATTAAAGATACTGACGTGTTAGCATGGGACCCTCTGCTCATGTTTTATAATTTACCTCAGTAAGCATGATATAATATGCTTCAATATCTGTATTGTAGTTAAGTAATAGAACATCACTCATACACAGTACCATCTAATGATAAGTTATGAGAGTGAGTCCTCTTTAAATGGTCCAGAGGGTATGTGTGTGTGTGAGTGTGTGTGTGTAAGTTATAGCCAGGTCTCAAACAGGGTCTAGTGGCTCAGTAAATGATTGCGGTGGGGCTGGCTACATCGACTGGGGTCATCACTCCCTGGGTAGCCTGATAGGTAATTCATACACCTTTGCTATATAGAGGGGGTCAGTGCCTTTTCGCCATTTATCACACCACATCTCTTCCCTAAAACCCCCAACCCTACTGGTTGGCGCTCAGGCAAACTGTTGCATTAACACAGAGACACGAGAAGTGCAGTGTGGGGAGATACAAAGCCCTCAGTATTTAGCTTGAGCCAGAGAATCATTCCTCTTATTAGCCAAACTGTGTCCTCTAGGTATTGCACCACAGAGCTGTGAGTGTAGACCGGCAGGTCCGGACAATGTGCTAATTTGAATTTGCAGGTTTGCTGATGTTCATTTGCAAAGTGGTGTTGCAGACCTGCACCTTGCTCGGGGTAATCATTAGCACGAGAGGAGAATTTAGTATTCTACTCAGCTGAGGCGCTGACATAGAGGGGTCCCTGGCTTCTGTTTCTATTAGTGTCTAGGCCTGCGGCTGCACAGCCAACACTTCAATGAGCGCTTTCTCAACGCATGGCCGTTTCTCTGCTGCTGCAGCTGCTGCCCTTCTAACTCTCTAGCTTAGGGATAGAAATATGACACTGAAGAACACCCATAGTATTCTCATACCCTACCCCTCTGTCTTTTCTTCTCCACTCCACTCACGGTTTCACATCCAATTTTCCCATTGCCCGGTGACGCCCATTCCCCTAAGACCCCCAGCTACTGCGGGATCACTGGACTCCCCTGTGAGAGTGTGTGTATGTGTGTGTGTATACTCTTATTGATCAGGGTTGTGTCTCTGTGGCTCAGGGCTCCTGCTGCTGTTATCACTGCAGTGTGGAGGGTGGGGAGGAGGGAGTGTGGTTCACAGCACTGAGAGCCTCAGGACAGTGTGTGTGTGTGTGTGTGTGAGTGTGTGTGTGAGATCTAATGGGATTTGCAGTATGCACAGAGTGTTTTCAGTTTGAGCTTTTTCTCTTAGCTTTTATATTCGCAACAAGCACAACAATTTACACAATTAAACTAAGCATAATTAAAGCCTATTTGGCCTGACAGCCAGATAACTGTCCAGCATGAGAAAGGTAACAAGAGAATACAGGAGGCATTAACAGTGAGTATACACAGGCTGTGTAGAATGAGTACAAGTGTAAGTAGGGGTAGGATGTCTAATGTGATAAAAGCAAAAGCACTTTTAGATTCTTCTTTCAATTAAAAACTGTTTGTGTGAACAATTAAAATGTGATGAATGAGAAATTGGTTTTAAGGACTTCGCTGAAAAACTCTAATTTTCTTTTCAGGAAAGAAATTAGTGATTTTGAGATTGGGAGAGACTGGCCGTGATGAAACAGAGGGAATGTTGTTTATTTCATATTAAGGAGAACCAAGTTACCTTCAGCAAAAGATGTAAACCCTTCATTTTACTCACAGCAAATTGAAGGTGAAAGAAGGAGAATCCCCCCCCCCCATTCCCACTCTCTTTATCCACAGTTCGCCTTTATTGTAGTTCTCTGCTCAGTGGGTGTGGATAGGACTCTTATGATGGATTGCACTACTGGTCCTCTCGAGTGCATGCATGTGAATAAATGGGTGCAGTGTGCGCATGTTCCTCTCTTCGCTCCCTCTTTCCTCCATCTGCTTGTTTTTTTTTTTTCACCAAAGTTCTCCTCTTCCTCTGCGCTCCATCCTTTTCTCGCACTTCAGCTGTTTCGGACATGTGTGCTGAAATGTATGCCACAACACGCGTATGTACTTATATTCACATATGGCTGCACACACAACCATGCAGACACACTCAGCAGAGCTGGGAAGCACTCAAGTCACCATTCCTCCGTGGCCACTGTGATTAATTACTTTTAACAAAGCAAACAAAGTCCTGCTTGTCCGGATCAATCTTTTCCCCGTCTTGGTGCGAGGCGCTGTCACCAGTAATTGCCAAACTCTGTGTAGTATGAAATGAGGGCCACTTTCACCTCTCCCTGGTCCTAAGCTAACCATAGCCTCAATTTTCTACGCTTGTGCTCCTGCTCTCCTGGCTCCCATGGCTCCAGTGTCCTCTTCTCCTCTCTTTTCCCTTCTTCTGTATCTCCACTTTTTTTCCCCTTGTAATGCAACCACTTCCTTGGCAACTCAAGTGCTTTTGAATATAGCTGTGAGATGGGTAGTCATGTAATCTCATTTTAACTCAATCCTTTTCAGTAGCTGCCATATGCTTTTAGAGCAGCACATACGAAAAATCAAGCATCATGCCTCTTGCCATCCATGCATACTAATTGGCATCACTCTGCCAAGCTGATCAAACACCATTAATCTATTTGTAGTATGTATTTGTTTCTAAATGAGAAAATTAATACATTCTGCTACTACAGCCAGCTGGGTGCGGTGAGCCCCATTGATTGTTGGCACCCACAGTATGACTCATAGCTCTGAGCGAGTGTTTTTATTTGGCTTGCAGTGTGTGTGTGTGTGTGTGTGTGTGTGTGTGTGTGTGTATGTGCGTGTTTGCACGAGTGTGTGTGTGTATGTTTTCTGGCGGTGGATTACTTTTATGTTGATACCAGTTGCCAGAGGAGTTTCAATTAACATATTTACTTTTTTTGTGCATAAAGTGTCCACAGGTGGTATGGAAACCTGTTCACTTCATCTTATTACCGGACAGGCCATCGAGTCACGCAGCGTGCATAGAGATAGATATCAAAGCCAGGGAAATACAGCTAACGTGATTAGCAGGCGGACACAATTAATGATGCATGGTGATGGCCAGAGAACGCTGAGGGAACTTGCTGTTTAATGAGCTAACACAGAGACTGTGCAGATGTGTAACAGGACCACTCAGTGTTATCAGAGGCAGACACCTCCTTTCAGTAGAACTCTGCCAATTAGCCCTGTTATAGGAGTTGACTGTCAGGAGTTAAGCCTAAAATAGTAAGTACTTGTTGCTAATATGTGCATTAGCAGCATTGTGCTTGTTAAAATGTGCAGCAACGTGCGTGTTTTTTCCCCCTCTGCGGGTGTGACATCTCCCGTGAAAATGATACTTCTGTTAGCCTAAACTACATGTGGGACTGACCGATAATTCTCAATAGAAAAGAAGCCCTGAAAACCGCTCTCCTCATTAATAATGAAATACCCACCCATAATCTTACTTTTTTTCAGTTCCTGATATTTTCCCTTTCCCAGCAATGTGCCAGAGCATGTCATATATATGATAAGCAGTGGAGCCTGTCCGCGCGGGACTCATCACACACTTAAATTGGTGCAGCATGGAGTTCATATTGCAGTGTGGCCGAGGGGGAATTAGCGAGTCTATATATAAACCTCCGCCGCATGTGTTGTGAATTAAAGTGCATTTATCTGGTAATCGCTAGGGAGATCTCCGTGTGCACAAGCATGGCAAAGCAGTGGCGCTGCAGCCACAACAGCCCAGTATACTGATGCTGCTGTTGCACTGGGAGATGGGAAGGAGAAACAGGTCATACACAATAAAGAGGCCTGATAGCCTGGATGGCAGCAGACATGTATCGTACACTAGGAAGGAATAACAAGTGGCATCTCTGTGCGTCCTTCATGTGCTAACCTTTATCTCTCTATCTGTTGCCCTCTTCCTCTTTCTTTCCACCTCCTCCTAGTTTTAAGTCAAACCCTTTGGGTTACATCACCATTGTCTTTCCTCACCCTGCCCTCTTCTCTCTCCAGCCCTCTCAGTGCCTTATCTGCGATTCAACTTGCCTTTACTCAATCATGTATGACTCCTTACTAGCAGAATCAAAAGCAGTGGGGCTCATGCCATGCTTTTCATTAGAGCTCTCCATAAAGGCTGACTGTGAGTCTTTTGAAGTATTGCAGGGCAACTCTGGAGAAGCCACACTGTCAGGCAGCCTGCGCTGCTGACTCCTGTTTGATGAAGCAACTTCCCACCAAGGCCAGAGCAACCTAATGAACCCAACACAAGTGCTGACACTGACAAGGAGCTGTGCCTACTGTGTGGCAGTGAGGGGGGTAATGACTTGGTGGACTTTGTCTCTCTTTGGGATCTTCAAACTCAGCAAGCAATGATAACCAGACCCAAAAAAACACCTCAGGCTCGATGCTTCTTTTGCTTGGCAGCCAATTTTTCACACCTCAGAAAATGCCAGTTTGAACAGCTTTCACTTTGCACAGGCTAAATGGTTTGTGAATAGGATGTTGTATTTCTTACTACGGTACACTGGCCTTTGTCTCCCACTAGACATTCAGTACATCAGTTGAGGTGGCAGCAACATTTGAGATGTGAGGCTTGGAGTGTCATGCTTTGAAGAGGCGTTGAGAGAGGGTCAGTTGGACATGACTACCCATCCTAATGGCTAATGGAGATGCCTGGTTTCCCATGTTGAGAACATGTGTCTCTCAGCCAGTGTTTACTAAGAGGAGGGTATTTTTCAGCCATGCTTGAGTTCACTGTCAAAGCCAATTAAGGGAGTACAAATGAAGATGGAGGATGTGGTGCCTCAGGCCAGGAGAGTACAGCACCAGGGCCAAGTAGCCTCTTCTGTCTGCACTGTGGGGCTAAACGCATCAGGGACACATATGGCCAGAGCTGCTTATTGAATTGGCATTGGCTTTGCATAATCAGTACCTACAATCTGTATTAGAGAAAGTGAATTTTAGTTCTATGGTGAGCTTATTTGTCGCACTGGTAAGAAGTGTAGCTGTGACGACACAATCATCAGTGGAATTGCAGCTCTTTGCTCGCTTATCCTTTTTGGTTGCAAAAAAACCAACTCTACAAAATGTAAGCCTTGCAGGTATTTTGTAATAAAACCTTTTATGGGCATCTCTAGTCTAGTCGGGGCGGAAAGCACTTCTGCAGCCTAGAGTTTGCTCTCTTTTTCAGGTTCACCATCTGGCCTTGATTGATTAAAGCTCCTTTAAGTAATTAATGCCTACTTTAATTGAGAGTCAGCCCCTGTGGCTGTGGGGTTCGTGCACAATGCTCAGGCAGAGCAGAGCCAAGGATCTAGTGGAGAGGGGCACGGAAATCTGTTTAGCACCCTGACCCTCTCAGCCTCACATCTCAAGACTCTTAAGATGCTAATAAGAATGCAAGTATGCTAGCTGCATCCATGTGACAAATCGGGCTATAAATCATAGTGGAAGAGTGTGACATGGTTTTTCTAACATTGGAATTAACGTGCTGAGAATGAGCTGCAGGCATATTGCCATTTTATCTGCTGCTTTATCACTTTCCATTGGTCTGTTTCCTTTGTGAAAACCCCCAGTTATGGTGGACATGCACGTAGCGGAAAGAAAATTGAATTCCCTCTGCCAAACAGCGTATTGTGACAGCATGTCACTGCACGACCCCACAGCTTGCCACTATTGTGCTGTTTCATCTGTTTGTGATAAATGAGCAATATCAGTTTTTCCCTTCCATTTCACTTTGACTGTCACAATGGATGTGCACCACATGACACTTCCCCGATCGCAAGCCCTGACCTTCTTTATTGAAGCTTCTCTTTGTCTTTTGGTAATTGTTTTTAGAAAACGTTAAACCATCCCCCCAGCCAGATAATACGAGACACAGTGAATACAGAGCGCTGAGCATTGATTCCGCATACCTGACTATGACCTTTTCCAATCTGAAGTCCGGCACTAGCTGCCAGTTTGATGTGAGCCGGCTAATCGATTCCTCGCAGCCCGTGAGAGAGTACTACAATGTCTCTCACGCTGAAGCCTCTACCAGGAATTCTGGATTTTTACCTTGGTCTTATTGTCACCACTCACTGAATAATGAAACATTTACCCTTTAATTGCCGGCTCCACAAAGAAAGATCAGTTTAATTTGCTCTCATTAAAGCCATCTAATCTAATGGGCTAATTAAGGGCTTTGGATGGAATAGCAATCACCAGAGTCTACAATGCCCTCAGGGAGGTATACATCAATGGATCATAAATATTTTACTGCGTCTACCTACATGCAGATTGTAAGGTGCCTCAATTTGACTTGCATAAGTGCCTCACGTGCACCTTTGGTGTGGCTTATGTTGTTAACATAAAATCACTGTAGACTAGACTGGGGGTGTTGTAGGAAACCCTCTAGGTCAGCATAAAGAGCAAAACAAAATCCTGAAAATGCAGCATTTTTCATCGATTGGCTGGATTAATGCAGAAATCTTTCACTCAGTGTGAGGGAAAATGAGTCTGTCACTGTTTTTTTTTTTTTTTTTTTACACTGACACAACAAATACACACAGATAGACACACATGATCAATGTAGGTCAGGGGTGTTTGCTGGTTTAGGGTTGGGGCTTATTAGATTGGGGAGATCTTAATAGACAGGCAGCTGTGTCATGATTCTATCCCAGTGACCCCAAGGCCAGAGGTTTATGTTTGGCCTGAGGCGACGGGTGTAATGCCCCCACCGCCGCCTCTGTGAGGACCGACCTCAGACCTTTTCAGTCCTGGGGGGAAAGAGATCTGTACCTGCAGTGGGGCCCAGGAAGATGGGTAAAACTCACAGACTTGGCTTCAGAAATAGATTTAATTAAGTATAGGCTCCATTGTGCTGTACTGTGGCTTTCAACTTGTCAAGTTGAAGGGCAGAAGGCCCAAAGCAGCAATCATTCCATTTCACTTTTTTTTTTTTTTTTTAGCTGTTCTCCCAGCTAATTTGTCATGGCCGACAGTTATCCCTGGATATTAAATTAAGCAGTTGACATTTTGTGTACCCTGCAAATCGACTGTGTCACCTTGAAAGTGTAGTGGCAGAGATTTGCGAGGGGATGGCGGAGGCACATGTCTAAAAACCCTGGTCGACACATGACATTTCTGGGTCACATTGAAAACCAGCCGACGATACCTAAAGAGCCAAGGAAACAGAGGGAAGAAAGGCAGCAACCCCTTTGTTCCTGTCACACCATTAGTGTTAATCTGATCCCAGCGTCCTTGCCTGAGTGGAAAGCTGATATCAAGTAATACATGTTTGTTTGAGACAGATGGGTGGTTTTCTTGAGGAGTTATTGATGTATTTTTCTTCAGTTTGTATTTGTGTGTGTGTGCAGTGTATTTGCAGCCCGCTGTCCCTATTTGATGGTCTGATTTGGGTTCCATTATGTCGGCAGCGGGGGCTCTGTTGAGAGTCGTCGCACTGGCACCAGCTGCCCTGTGGGTGATCAGAAACCATCTGCAGCAGGCGTATCCTAAACACCACAGCAGTGAAGGGTGTGGCACGGTCTAAACGGAGCTTACGCGGCTTCTATTGATTTCCACATTTGAGAGCATCTCTATTATTGCTGATCACCGATCAGGGCACAGCAAGCTGCACAAGTCCTTGGGCTACCGGAGCACAGCTAGAGCAGTTGGTTCAATGACAGGCTGCCTGCATTATGGGTGCGGAGTTATGCTGTTTGTTTAGAGAGACATCAGTGTGGTTCAGATTTTACAACTGAATGTGTGGCAGGAAACAGCTTCAAGTGTCTGTAAATAACTTGACTACATGGGCGGGTTTCCAGCTCCAGTGCCCTTGATACAAAAGATTTACAAATTACCTTGGCAATTTGATTTCTTGCTGAAAATGACAGATTCAGGATAGGGTAAACAAAAAGATTTGGCAGTCTTAAGTACACATTTTGTCTGGGAAGCACTGCATATATCTCATAGTGCAACCTGAGGAAATTAGATTTAGGATACTTAAAGTATATAGAGTGCTGCAGGGATGATGTTTTTTTGCAAGCAGACCCAGAAGTTAAAATCAGCCTGGTTCTCTCGACAAAAAGCCAAATGGATTTTTCCATTGGCTTTTGGATTATTGCAGAAAATAAGCTCTGTGGCAAACAAAAGTTTATGATACTTACACTTTTTGTTCAACAAGATAATCTTCACAAATTTATATTAGCATATATGTAATTGAATTTGGCCATAAACAAACAACACCATGGTTGCTTGACTCTACCATCACCACCAACACAAGGATGTAAATCCGGGTTCGATTTGATGACACTTTGTTGTCCCATTTTGCTGCTTGTTAGCAGTAACGGCTTTTTAAGACACATAAAAGCTTAAAACTTAAGAAGTGAGACATTTACTGACATATTGTATGTCGCAGATCAAAACATGATAGTTTCTTAAGCTTTTGTTTAGGCATCAAACCAAAAACTCATTCACAAACCTATTGACTACCAGACATGGAAACGGACGTGCTAAAATGCTAACTCATTTCCAGGTTTTAGAACTCATTCCTGCACCACTCTATTAGCTCTTAGGTATGCAATGCCCTTTTGACTGAACAAGGTTTTCCACATCTGTGGAGAACATTTTATTTTTGTCAGCATTTATCCTCTCTTAAGATGCTAGATAAGGGACTTTGTATGATTAGTTGTATCAGGCTGAGTGTGCAGATGCCATATGCCAAATCATACTCCTGTTACTCATATCCGTTTTGCACAGCTAGTCAGTGAATTCTTCCTTAAATCCTGTTAGGCCTAGATTTTGAACAAGGATAGACAAGCGCAAACATGGACGTGCTCCCAGGGGCTGATGACAACACCAGGGGTTACAGAGTACTAGAGAGGAGCCTAAGAAGGGGCCAAGGAAATATGTCAAGGCATTAATCTGCTCATAGTAACGGAGCCTCAAACAGCTGGTCTTGCGCTAAACTCCCAATCTTGTCAACTTTCTGTTTAGCTGCTCTGACTGTGGACCTTATTGTGAACAACAGAGCTGTCACCAAAGGAAAATTGTTAATGTTTCATTGTAAGTGTCTTGTTAGGGAGGGAAGGGGAGCGTATGCGACTTGTGTGCGTGAGCTCGTTTGGGCATATGTGTGCAGAGAATGTTGGATCCCTGCAGTGCGTAGCACACCATACCAGAGTGAATAACTTTTTTTTTTTTGCATCATTTCCCTCTTCCTCCAAAGCATAAAAACATGAATATTTAAAACTACATCAAACAAGCATTCATGAAATATTAAAATGTTCGAGAAACAAGAAAAGCTTTTATCCTCTCTCTTTTTCGTATGTGTTTTCTAGCCTCTCTCTTTCTCTCCCTCTCTCTTTTGCTTACACACACACACACACACACACACACACACACACACACACACACACGAACACGCGTTTACTAGCACACATGCGCATTACCACTCCCTGAATTTACCCACGGGTAAGAACGACAAACCTTCCCACTCGCTCCACTCTTCTGTGGTATCAGCACATTGCTGCATTAAATAGTGGAGGCAAAGATGCAGAGAGGTTCAATAATTTACCCTGGATTGAATTCCAGGCAAAACACATTATTAGAAGTCTTGGTTTGTGGATGACATGTTATACAAGATGCCTAACAGATGCGTCACATTTCGGGGGGCCTTGTGTTTTGTGAGAAGTTTGCCTTTGGAGGAGTCATTCTCTAATATGCATCCTGTTAGGGAGATTGGCTGACAGATTAAGACTTGTACCATTCTGCTGTGTATGTAATGCTGTATGTTGACAGGGCAAAGTTAATCTGTGGAGCCCTCTCTATTCCAGTAATGCTCTCTCGTACTCTCTCTCTATCTCTCCCCCTCTCTACTGTACCTCTCTCTATCGCTCTCTGTCTGGCTAAGAGCTAAGAGAGGCTGTGCTAATCAGTGAAGCAGCAGCTTTAAGCAGATGCTGCTGTGTTTTTAGAAAAGATCCTGTTAAGCGTGAATTAAGAAAATGTTGTGTAGGGGTAAAATCTTACTCTCCCCTCTCCTAAAATGCCTTATGCCAATAGCATAGCCAACCTGTTGATGTTCTATCTCCAGCTTTGTCCTCTTATGCACTGCTTGGTGCTCCCTCACACTGGTGCTCAGCTGCTGTAATGTAAATTCGAGTGAGCCCTCTGTTTTATGAGCGTCACTGGCTGAATTGACTTGTTGGATTATGCAAAGGCTGAGGTTATATCGTGTGTGTATGTCTTTATGCAGCTACATGATGTGTTTTGAAGGCAGTGGGAGATTAATGGAAGAAAAAAATCCTATAAGGCTGTACAGCACATTGATTCTGTCATTTTTGCCGCAGCTCTTTCGTTTATGCATTTATTCTCATGCTTGTGTTTGCAGTATTTTAATGCACTCTCCGCACAGTCTAGTCTTTCAGCCTTATGTAGGACAGCGTAGGGTAAAATAAAAGGATTAAAGAAGATGGCAATTTTTTTGTTAGAAGCGAGCCTTATTTTATTCATCTTTTTCCCCGTCCTCTTTCCCTGGTCGTCTCAGTCAGGGCATGCCGCTTAAGAGAATGAAAGAAAGATCTCCGGGTGAGCAGTCATATTGTAGGCTAAATCTAATCAAAGGGAGAAGTGCTTTTAAATGTCTTTTGTTCCCCCGGGCGAAACGTTTGTGGGCCTCCCTACTCTCGCCAATGCGTCCTGCCCAAACTCCACCGCCACTAGATGCAATTAATATTGAGCGGAAACCCTGGCCTGCACTCCCCTCATATAATAACAGTGTTAGAACAAAGGTTAATGCTTTGAATCTAATCTCTGTCCTCGTCATTTTCAATGGAGTTGTGATGCAGGCGAAGGGAGGTAGAAATGTTGAGGGGGGCAGCAGGTCTGGAGAGAGATTGGTAGTCAGTGGGGGGCTCGGACGGAAGCAAAATTAATTACTGGTCTCTATAAATTCGATGTCATGTCTCATTTTCTCTAATCCTCCCCGCCTTTTTCGCTTCCTAGTGGTGTTAACAGAGAAGCTTGGGAAGACTAATGAAAAGGCTTCTTAGATGCTAATGGCAAATTAGCCCTGGTGTCACTTTTGGAGACTGTGAGTGAAGTGACTGCCTGCTCAGTGAGGAGGTGACCAGACGGCAGCCTGGACCGCCGCTGCCACACACACACACACACGAGTACACAAAAACACAAGAGAAGGAAAAGATAGGACTCTTAGAGGGGACTACACCTATTTTAAAAATTCATACATGTTATTCATGCGGTCTAAGACAGTCCAGAAATGTCAGTAAACATGAACAAGTCCAAAATCCAATGAGTGCTAAAACTCAAATGTGTGATGTCATTCATTATAAAGTTCTGAACTGCTCCATAGACAATTAACTGGGAAAGATGCTCCAGATGACACTGACATCACTCAGAGGGAATGTTCTGAGTACATGGGTACATTTTTGTTTCGGTACTGAGATCACTACAATAAGATAAATCTCATTTGGGTTCCATTCATTGTCAGTGTAGCAGCTCCAGACTTTATACCCTATGACATCATAAGTTTTGAAACTTACTTCTCTGGTTTCTGGCTTTGAAAGAGAGCAGCTCATGTTCAAAATTATTCATCAAACTGTCGTTGGCCATGGGAATAATATATTGGAATTCTTAATTTAGGTTGCATTCTCCTTGAGGATGACAGATATTTTAATTTTAGACATATTCTGTCAGAGTTCCAGCGGATCCTTATGAAGTCATAAAGGCATTGAATTCATTAATCTAAAAATAAGGCTTTAATTTGTGTTAAAACGTCTTTGATCAATCTTTCTTAACTCTCAAAAATGCTAAGACATGGGAAAGAGAACTTTATGACTCCTTTTTTCTGACACTGAATCGTAAAATTTTAAAGTAATTGGAAACATCTAGATTTTACAGAAATAATTACCAAATGCCTCTTGCATTGATGTCACACACAGATGAGGATCGCGAAACCAACAGCACTCATATTTTGTTTCAGGCCGGGATGCTCAGAGCAGAGGATCCACTGTCTAGCTAGCTGTCTCTGACCCTGGACGACATGGAGGCGTGCAAATTCAAAACAAATTGGCTGTTTAATCAAGATTTCGTGGTATGGCTGAAACCAGTGCAAGGCGATGCATATGAGGCTTGGTGTATTATATGCAGAAATTTTTCAAACTCGGCACGATGGGAATCAAGGCAGTGAAAACAAACGCCAGGTATATCTCATTTCTGTTCAGCCTTCGTCTCCGCTATGAGACAGAAAAGTCATGTTTATGTTATAATTACCATTTGGGCAAAATCGTCCCTATCACTAAGTCGTTAATGGTGGTTCATGTTTGTTGTTTTTTCTTCAGTTTTGGTGATTGTAAAATAAGTCTTAAATTTTATTCTGAGTGGCATTGAAGAAGTCTTAAAAGGTCTTAAATCTTAATTGCCTTGAGCTGTAGCAAGCCTTTTTTGTTGTTTCTTTGCCTCACACAGTGCTTATCCCTTATTTCCCCCATAATGCTTTGCTGCTGTAATTGTGCGTTTCTGACACACGAGCCCAGATATGACTATTCTGAGACAGTTTGCTTTCTCTTGGGGGGATTTAGCGGTTTGGAATCGTGAATAATGAGCTGGATGTAGCCCCGTCTCTCTGTGCTGCTGTTGTTAGACTGGACCAGAGTCAGGTTTAACAACTCACTCGGATTATTTTCTGATCAGGCCTCAGACACAAACATACTGAGTCACAAACTTGCTTGGATAAAACATCTCTTTTTTTTTCTGGTGAGTCCAAACAGACATTGTGAAGAAGAAGACGAAGGAGAAGGAAAAAAAACAGACTTATTGATGGGGCTTTGGATCCCAGAGACAGCGTCTGTTTTAGTTTTCAATCTGAAGAATGTTCCAACACAATTTAGTCTCTCACAGAAAGATACAGTATGTCAGCAGTCGCATGTAGTTTATATCTCAGTGGTGCTGAATTATTATCCGCCCAACAATGCGACTCTCTCAGCTCTGTGAATAACTGACTGGGTGACAAATGTAGTTAATTTTTGTCTGCTTGAAGAACAGTTCACGTATCCAAAACATGACGCATCAGATGTGAAAATATGGCAAAAACAGACTCCGGCCAGTTTTGTTATTATTTTACAACAGCGCCCTGACAAAGGGAATGCACAATCTGAAGTATTTATGGGTGTTCTTTTATTGGGCTACAGACCGACTTGAGTAAGAAGCTCTCTCTCATTCTGCTTTTTCTTTCTCTTTACTTTTTTTTCCAACACAGCCCAGGAGAAATCCCAGCTCTCTGCTTGTGTGCACTTCACTCCCACAGCAAACAGACGAAAAAAAAAAAATGTTCAAGAGAAAAACAATAGTTGCTCCTGAGAAGGCAGCCAGCCAGAGTGTAACATGTGCATTTATGTAAAACTTATAATCCAATTAACAAGTACAAAAAAAACCCAGTGATCACTCTATTATGGGAATACAAAGGAGAGTGGTGCCATGTTCACAAAACTGCTCATGTGGAAAAAATGCAAATGGCGTGAAATGAGTGTGTCTGGTAATGTGTTTGTATAAAGTCCCATGCTGTAGCACTAGACTGGAGCCCTCATGACTCTTACCTCTCTTTCTCTCAACAGGCATACTTCCGACAGGGTGTTGCCCTTCAGTACCTTGGTCGCCATGCCGACGCTCTGGCCGCCTTCGCCTCCGGGCTGGCCCAAGACCCCAAGAGCCTACAGCTACTGGTGGGCATGGTAGAAGCCGCCATGAAGTCGCCACTACGAGGTAAGAAATTAAGTGGCTGAATATGTTTGTATGTGTGTGTTGACATGTGTCTGCGTGTCACTGTCTGTCACCATCTCCACATGTCCCACAACTTCTGTCTAATAATCCTCACGCTCTGTCAGTCAATAAGCGTGTTGGGGTGACTTTACCTGTCAGTTTTTCCACCCGTTCGGCAGACAGGCCATCTCTCTATCTGTCTGTCTTTCTGTCTTTGTGACTGACTGTTGGTGTCAAGTACTTACCTCCAGACTCTAAGGCCTGACGCCTGCAGCTTCAGCATATCTTATTGTCAGACAGGCCGATCACACACACAGATAGCCCGTTATCTTAATGAGCATCCAACACTAATGCCATTGTCTGCAGCTGCCCCTGTGTAAGCCTTTTTCCTAAAGCTGAGTGGATTCATAAGTAGCGTATTCAAGCCAAGATTGTTACTAAAATGTGTTCTTTCTGTTCTGCATTATTATCTGTTGTATCAGCCAACTGCAGTGACCTGATTGTCTATGAGTAACCAGTGTGGGCCAGTTTAATGAGCCTCAAAACAAACCTGGCAGCAATTTGACTTCAGATGACCACTGCGGAGGATTTAATATTCTTCAGATCTGGATGGCACCGACTGCCAGCGTTGACTGAGTCATCCTGCAGTCTTGCTTTGTCATCGCCTTTTTTTTTTCTTCCCCCAAACTGTGTTGAAAACTGCGCCTGCAAATAAATGCAGCCTTGTTTTATAATCCAAAATTTACTGAACTGTACAATGAGATCAGCAGCTCTGAAGGGCTTTGTTCAGTGAGGAATCAGTTTTTCTGTGATTGAATACAGCGCTTCTCTGAATACTCGTGTGCAAATCCAGAGGAGAAAAAAAAAAAAAAAAAACTGCAAAGAGAATAAAGAATGAAGAGCCCATCTCAGCGACATTGAGTGTATAAGCCTGTCGCTGGGGCCAAAACAAGAAAAGGGTTTGGGTGCAAGCCCAGACCTGAGCATCATGGACCAGAATGGGTCCGCTCTGTAGGGGAAGACCAACATTTAGCCCAAGCCATTTAATCTCTTAATTGTTTACCCTATTTCCCACGGTGCCAGGCAACCAGCAGAGGACGTAATCCAAGGTGTGTTGAGGAGAGGTAGCTAGGTCAAAGGATTAAGAGCAATGATCCTCTCAGAGGGGTTCCTGGCACATGGGGACGATAATCAATGTTACGCCAGCAAACAGGAAGGATAATCAGTGTTACTCAGCCAAAGTCCCCTGATAAGTGAAAGGTAGGCGAGCGTTGCTTTCTGTCCTTTGAGGCAGAAGAGCACCAGTCGTGTTTGTTGACCGCATACAGTAGCGCTCTTATCCCAGGATTCAGCCTGTTGATTACCTTGTTCACCAGTTAAATTGCAGTTGAGCAACGCTGGAGCTTTTAAAACACCTGGAGCCACAAATATGGCTATAAGCTCATATACATAGAGTCATTGTACTCAGCTGGTTTTCCACCTTGTTTTGGGTTATAATTACACACGAAAAAACTTGTAATCCATTTGTAATTACGCTTTAATCTCTTATAGCAGTTCTGCAAACACCACATTATTCCCTTCTGTGTATAAACTCAGTGTCGCTGCCATGTTGCCAAGAAAGAGCTGATTGTATCTAGCCTGTGATTGCAATGTTCACTTATCTCAGTCATTTATCTTACCACAGACATCTCGTCACACTGTGATGTTTACAGTCCTCCCAAAAGCACCTTTATGTTTATTTTCTGCCACAGAGCAGAGAGATCCATCTGAAGACTTCCATACCAAATGAGCAGATAAATAAATTAGGAAGAGAGGAAGACAAATAATGAACCTCAGAGAGCGATATCAAGGCATATGTCTTCAAGGACACAGTGTGTAGTGGATTCATCAAAGCTTGCTTTGTTTCCGCGGTAAAGTTAATATTATATGTATAACGCCCCAATTCTTAGTGTGTCATATACAATTCAACCCTCTCTCCCTGACACACACGCTCCCACTCCTACTTGCATAGATCAAGGTTTCCTCTCATTATTCCAGAGTCAAGCAGCTGTTGTTCTCTCATGCGACTCATACTGTATTTCCCAACAACAAAGGGCTCTCACACAGGTGGAAACTGGTGCAATCTCACCTCCCTCCTCTTACTGTATCCTCTCTCCCCGTCTGCCACTACTTATCATCCCAGCAGCAATTTTTTCCTTCCAAATCAGCGTTGTCCATCTGTATCATTGGACGAGCTGTGGGAAATCAGCCTCTCACATTTTTATATATTAGAGCCTATGTTTCACTATGTATGTAATCACATGGGTAATATTTTTACTATTCATCCTGCTCCACTTATGTCTCTCACTCAGCTGCTCGGGGCCAGAGAGAGTGCACAGGGTCCATTAGCCATTAATTATCGGATTGTTTTCCACATATGCCAACTTAAAAGGGTTTTTTCGCTTCCCTCCAGATAAACCATAGAGGAGATGGTTTCACAGTGTGGCAGTTATTGACCCAGGCTGGATCATTTGCCATTAAAAACATTGTCCTTAAACTGGAGGATTTGGAGCCTGTGTTCATTAGCATCTGTCCTGCTGAGGAGCCTTTGAGCAAAGTGCTTTTGATCCTTAAACACCACAAGCACCAGAGAGGCTGCTTTGTAACTCACCCTGACATCTGACCTCCCAGGGGATGAGAGGAAAGAGGAGGTTTTTTTGACAAATCAATGAATTGTCACATTATTACTTAAAGCATAAGGGTGATTACATATCCTATGTTCTTCATAGTGTCAACAAATCCAATAAAAAGACCAAAACCTACAATGAATTGATCATCCTAACAACAAAGCCTAAGCCTGTAAAGTCTCATGTAGCTTGTGCCATAAAGCTCCACAACTGAAAACACATAAATGGACCACACTGTTGCATTGGGTACCACACACACTCTCCTGTTAGTCCACCAAATCCACGGCTAAACAATAGACTGTACAAAAATAGAGGACGTAGCCACTGTGGTGTCACCTATTGGCTTATGGAGTTCCATTTTAAAGCTTCAGGTATGGCATTTTGACCATTGCCATCTTGGTTTTATGGAGCCATAAGTGACCACATTTGGACAAGAGTGTGGAGCTGTAGAGGAGTGAGGGGTGCATCTGACACATCAACTGTGGACACCTGTAACTCATAGCGGCCCTGCCCTTAATTACACGTAACTTTAAGCCTTGATGAAATGTAAATGGGTGAGTTATACAAAAATCCACCCCCTGCACAGTTGTCATGAACGGTGAAATTAGCTACAGAGACCAAAATAGTTTTCTGTGCCAGGCTGTAAACATGTTTATATTTCCTATAAGGTCGGACACTTTAACATGGGGGTCTTTGGGGATTGACTAACTTGTTGTGCCAGCCTCAAGTGCCCATTTGAGGATCTGTAGTTTTTGGCACTTATGCGTCCACTGCGGAGGTTGCTCCGTGGGCAGAAGGAATGAGTACTATCTGCTAAAAACGACGTTGCCCAACTGTTTTGGGAGATTATCAAGCCCTATTTTTTATAATGAAAGTATATTTTGTGCATCTTCAGTAGGAACAAGTGGACTTGGTACTGAGTGAGAGATGTTGGAAATTTGGATTAACGCATTTTTGGTTTTGGTCTTTTCATGGGATTTGTTAATAATTACAAAAATATCAAAAGCCTTATCTTAAAAAAATAAATTTATACAGAATAATTTAATCTCATGTTTATCTTGTCTTATCATGTCATGACTACACAAAAACACATGAAACCAGGCTGGGTGCAGAATTTTATGCTAATTGTAATTGGATAGGATGCTAAAGCTTAATTTATCCAACAGTATTGCTTGGTATTAATAACTTCCATGTTTTAAGGTTTTACAGTATTTCTTAATTTTGCTCATTCCAATGACTAGTCCATACCCGGGGATGTGTTATGTATAGAGGAATAAGAAATCAAAAACAGTATATTAGAGGAGATGCAAAATCAGAGCACTGTAAATGCACTATGTAATAAATATTAATGTAAGACAAACAATGTACATTGTATTTAGAAACAGGCTTTATGGCAAAATACATGGAGCATAGTTTTGGCTGACGGCATGGAGGCACACGTGTGCGTGGGGCCGTGCGCGAGGCCGTGCGCGAGGCCATGCGCGAGGCCGTGCGCGGGTGCGGGCGCTGCTAATGGTGCTCACAGTATGAATGGGTAGTAGACAAAAACGTGAATATAAACAGTAGAAATGTGGGAAAAATGCAAAAACGGCATCGTGGCTGTCTGCACATGACCAAGATGAAAGCCTATGTGCAAGTTCAGAGAAGTAGGTCAAAGCAGTAAGGAGGAAAACGGATGATGACGGACAGAGGGAGGGACGGACGGAGGGAGGGAGGGAGGGACAGAGGTTTCTCCATTTAATAGTAGGATGATACATCCTCAAAAACAGGAGGGAGAGTGCAAGACATGTTTATTCAATGAGATGTCAGGCAGAATAACTGTTTGGTAAATCGCAAATATGTATTTCCGTCCAGGAGTATACTGTCATTAAAGTAAGGTGTGGCCCTGGCTCCAAGAGCACCCTTAAAAAGCCTCTTTAAGAAGACAAAAGGGGAGAAAGATGGGGGTGAAATCACTCTCTGTTATGACTTTCCGTTGGCTGTGTGCATATCAATGAGGTGGAGGTTGTAAGTCTTGCTTCGTATCTTGATACAAGCCTCAGTAAACACTTAGCTTTACAATTTGACTTTGCGTGTGTGTGTGTGTGTGTGTGTGTGTGTGTGTGTGTGTGTGTGTGTGCGCCTGTGTATGTGTATGTGTGTGAAACACCACACGCTGATGTTGTCATAACTACCTGTTTATAAATGCAGCAGCCATGACACCTTTTTAAAAAAAGGATTCTCTGCGTGTTTGATTTATGACTCAGCTCTCGGTGTCACTCTGAAGGCAATTACAAGCTATGAATGGATATTATATGCACGCACTGTCTCTGTAAGCACGACATTCTGCCAAGTGCTGGAACAGAAGCAATGCTCTTGAAAGAGCATCATCAGTTATGCTTTTGAGTGCTTGTGTGGGGAAGCATCTCATATTGTGTGTGTGCGTGTGTGTCTAGGTGAATTAGCGTTTGTGTGTGTTTCCAAGAACTATTGTGACTATTCACTTCTTGTGCCTAAATGTTTGTCTAAACAAATGAAAGATACAGTTTATGAATGCTTGTGCCGTATGCTGGAGTGCTGACTACATGCAGCCACACATAGCCAGTTTGTACAGGCACAGTAACACCATGCAGTCTTCTGTAAAGCGCTTTGACCTAATTAGTAGCAATCCAGCTAGAAATACTTGCAGATACAGGGCCATGAGAATTAAGCATCCCCCAGATACACTCCTATACATGAATGCAAATACACAGATGCACACAAATGCATCAGTAGACACACACATACTTGGGCGTGCCCCCCTTTGCTGTTGTTCGATGTTGGTGTCTGCCAGAGGGCTTTGTAATCTGGAGGGGCTGTGGATCCCGAATCCCGTGCGGCCCACCATTGATTTATGTCATTGTGTGCATTTTCAGCCTCTTCAAAGGTCACCTTGTGTGTCTCCTTTACTCTGCATTCCTCTGCTGCTGCTACTGTTGTGCATTAGCTGCATTAGTTTCCCCATCACTCTTTAAACTCTATCTCAAAACCCACTCAGCCCCTCTGTATTCTTCTCAAACAACCATATCGACTGACACGAAGAGAAGGCAGAAATGTAATTTCGCTTTGTGGTTTGTGAAGACAGTTGCCCACAATGGTCTGAACTTGTGTGATTTTTATGCAGTGCTGTTGGAAAGTCAGAGTGGAGGGAACAGAAAAATGGCTTGCGTGTTGATTTATTGTCAAATTGTCAGTGAAAGCCGTCACTCAGCTAAACTACTGGCTTCGCTTATCCAGGCAGACAAAACACAACCACCGCTGGAAAAAAAAGTAGAATCTGAATTCAGACAGTACACACATTTGTCAGGGCTGGTAAACACGCAACACAGTTACTGCAATCAGTGTTATGTTTTGGCCTATTTTGGAGCCTGTTTCTAATCTCTGTCTTACTCATGTCCCTCCTGCGCAGAGTCTCTCGAGCCCACCTATCAGCAGCTGCAAAAAATGAAGCTGGACAAAAGTCCCTTTGTGGTGGTGTCTGTGATTGGCCAGGAGC
The DNA here is from genome assembly GCF_006386435.1 of Epinephelus moara. Taxonomy (NCBI): domain Eukaryota; kingdom Metazoa; phylum Chordata; class Actinopteri; order Perciformes; family Serranidae; genus Epinephelus; species Epinephelus moara. The sequence goes on from NC_065513.1 coordinate 15,339,668, forward strand.
TGCTGACAGCAAGCCACCACACAGCCTCTGTTGTGGTGCTGGAAGCCGCTTTGAAGATCGGCACATGCAGCCTCAAGCTACGCGGCTCCGTCTTCTCGGCCCTCAGCAGCGCCCACTGGTCCCTGGGCAACACCGAGAAGAGCACTGGCTACATGCAGCAGGACCTGGAGGTGGCCAAGACCTTAGGTAAGAAGCCTACAATAATAATGTAGATCAGAGCTTCAGATAATAGATTTTATCTCTTCATTGCTTCGTCTTTGAAATGTATGAAAGTGCACATGCTGTACCAGAGCCTGAAGTCACATCTTGAAATTGTTTGTTTTTCCAAAAAGATGTTCAATTTGCAAGTACCAAATCCTCACAATGTTAGTCAACATTTTTGGCTTATAAATGACTGGAATGACCAATAAAGTATGAAAATTGTTGGCCTGTAATTTTAGCCAATGATCAGGGCAGGGCAAATTCATTTACATTGTGCATTTCATACCCAACGGCAACCCAAAGTGCTGTACAGATTACACAGGTAAAAACTCAAGAACCAAATGAATTAAAACATTCAATTATAAAGAAAATAGATTAACAGCAGGTGAACAGATGGGTTTTAAGCTTGGATCTGAAAGTGGTCAGCATTGTATGGAGTCGTAGCTCTTCTGGCAGTTTCACATCTCAGCGGCATAAAAGCTAAAAGCTTTGGGTTCTGGTGTGTTTGTCAGTCTTGCCACCACTTTGGTTTAGAACTATCTGCACAACTATTGGATGGATTGTCATGAAATTTTGTACACACATTGGTGTCCCCCAGAGGATGAATCCTACTGTCTATGATGATTCCTGACTTTTTATGTAGTGGCATTATCAGATTAAAAATTGTTCTAATTTTTCAAATACTTTGGTTTATGACCAAATACCTACAAACTTATGATCAGCCTCAGCTGTACTCTATGTTTAGAGCTAGTTAGCAAATGTAAGCATGTTAACATTCTAAACTAAGATTTTGAGCATTGTAAGCATCATACCTGCTAAATACTGGCATGTTAGCATGGTATCATTAGCAATCAGCTCGAAGTGCTACTGTGTATAGCATTACAGAGCAGCTGGCATGGCTGCAGACTCTTCAGTCTTGTTCTTGTGTAGCTTGATAAAAGCAGAGTACCAGTATTTTTTAATGATAGTGTTGCCTTGCAGCGAAAAGATACCTTTGGTGCCTCTGCACCAGGGATAGCTGTGGCCGGAGGCATTGTGTTTTTGGGTTGTTCTTGGTCTGTACGTCCAATACATACATCCTTCCCATTCTTGTGAATGCCTTGAGGGAATTTCCCCAAATTTGGCGCAAATGTCCACTTGGACTCAACATTGAACTGATTAGAATTTGGTGGTCATAGGTCAAAGGTCAAGGTCACTATGTCGCACATGCTGTTGGCCCTAACTCATGACAGAATTCACACAGACGATGACAAAATGACATTGTATATCCAAAAGGTTCAAGATCGACTTCACTCTCACATATCTACCTTGAAACTGTGCTGATTGTACAGATCCTCTGTGCTGCTGGGGGAAAGATGTGTGTGAAGCAACCATGTTTTCACACACATGGATGTGAACTGCAACTGCAACTTGACTAGTTCACAGAGGCATACAATTATAAAAAGGTAATTTTAGTTTGCATCTGTATTTTTCCCCATTTGAGCATCTTGCACCAAAATTTAACGTAATTAAAATTTGCAAGAAATTGGCAGGAATTGACCCATTTCTCTGCTTCAGAATCTAAGTATGGATACACTGTGTGGGTGTTAATATAGCAGGAGGAGAGAAGGTCTGAGAGAAAGACAGTTAAGAAAAAAACTTAAGGTAAAGTAGAAAAAAAAATGGAAACAGAGAGTAGCACAGACTGGCTCCACTCTTCTCACCCCCACACAGTTTGACACATGACTGGGCAGAGCAGCTGGAGATAAGGAGCTGAGGTTCTCAGGTGGAGCACAGAGACTTGTGCTTTACTTTGGCCCTGTCTGTGGGGCCTCTCTGTCAGGCAGAAATAATAAGGCTTTCCCCTCTCACCCTCTGGAGCATTGAGATCAACACTACCAGCTGTCAGGGAAGCCGCTCTACTGTGGAGAACTTATAACGGCCGCTTTCCCTTTTAAGGGTGCCGTGGCATGTCAGTGGCATAGATGTGGTTCATCACATCGCTGTTCAACAGTGGCGGTGGGATGATGTGAAATAAACACCAGTTGCTTTGTAATCACATAGGCTGTACTGTAAATATGCTTTGTCGGCTCTTTTCTCATCTCTTTGGGTTTTTCCTCTTTAGGTGACCAAACAGGGGAATGCCGCGCTCATGGGAATCTGGGTTCGGCATTCTTCTCCAAGGGAAACTACCGCGAAGCGCTGACCAACCACCGCAACCAGCTGGTTCTGGCCATGAAGCTAAAGGACAGAGAGGTAAGCACATGCTTGTAAGCAGTTACAGCAGTCTTTAAAGGGATAGAGCAGAGGAACTGTTACTGCAGAGGACAATGAATTGAGGTTAAAAAGTAATTTTTTCTCTGAGTCTCTTATCATGTTGTAGGTGTGGGATTGTGCTGTGCCCAGCATTCCTCTGTTCTGGCTGTTTAGAGGGTATCTCAAGGAGGAGACTGAAGGACACAGAGATGCTGCTGCTCTTTGTCTATTTAAAAACATGGGTGTCAAGTTGGTGCGGAGAACAGATGAAGGTGATGGGGGAGGAGAGAGAGTGAGGCAGTTGAAGCAAAGGCCAACAGGATAGCCTCAGCAGCTGGTTCACCTTGTTACCAATGCAAAGCATTTATGCAGATATTATGCAGATGTTTATCTGGCCCATGTAGGAGTAAGTCTGGGGCTTTGTAACATACGCCTGTTTTGGAATGTAATTTACACAGATTAAGTTGTTTGAATATGGGGCAGAGAGAGAAAAGAAGAGTGGGAGGGAAAGAAGAAAATAAGAGAGAGGGAGGGAAATTAGTTAGACAGACTGATCCACTTTCCTTTACCGTTTGGTGCCCTCTTTCTCTCCTCACTCTGTCTCCTGCTTCTCTCTCTCTACCCGACCTCTGTGGTCATTGTTGAGGGGTGGGGAGACAGGTGCTTGTTCCAACACAATTCCCGTCACACGAGGAGAAGAATGGCCTCCGTTTCCCCTTCATTCCTTATCCTCCCCACCAGGCCAGCAGGCCTGCTTGTTTGTGTTCCCTGATATCAGGAGACATTTAAACAGTCCAGTCAAATGCTGCACAATGCACTGGGATGAAACTAACAGTTGAAGAATGAGGCCAGAGGTCCCCTTGACATCTCCCCCTCCCACAGTTTGAGGATATGCGCAGAGCAGACGTATGATTATGAGTTTACAGACACCAGTGCCAAAAACCTCTGTCATGTAATGAGGTTAGAGAGAGAGATGAGTGAGAGGCATAGAGGACACACGCAAGGTCCTTAGTGTCTACTCTGAGGGTTTGACTGCTCTGCACATGGTTAGCTGTAGCAGTACTTGGCCGGCCAAATGTCTGAGTAAATGTTTTAACTTGTTATTGTATGCGTGCAAGTGTGTATATGCCCACTACAGTATCCAGTGTACAGAGTGGTATGAGTCTGCTCCTAATGATGTCTAAAGACTGAGCAGTACAGTATCAGTGTATCAATGTTGAGCTGCTGTTATCCACAGTGCACCACACTTTCAGCCACTGAGGCCCCATGCTGCTCACATGTTGCTTCTTAGAGGAAAACAATACCCAAAGTGCACCCCCAGGTTTACATACAAATGGCAAATGGACCACTGCCGGAGTGTCCTGGGACCCAGAGGAGGCCAATGAACACAATTAATAGTTGCATCATATAGAAAACGTCTTGATTGGCCCTGCTTGGGCCACCCTAACAGCCCCCTCTCTCCTCTGAAGGCCCCCTAATCAGAGTCATATGTGTGTCACACCACCTGGTCTCCCTCAGAACACACTGGAGCCTGGTGGATAGCTCATTACGGCCGGCCTGATGTTTTTGTTTCTGATGTGGACGTTTTATCTGGCCTTTCTGAAGCTGAGGTCACTTCCTAGAGGCCGGGGACAGGATGTTGATTCTGACTGGATTTCCAGTGTGCGGCCTTCAGTCTAGGAGTGTGGAGAGTAGAGAGGCTTAGACTGAAGAAGTGGCATCGATTTCAATCCTCAACGATAAAGGAATATGTGCCATATGTGAATTGAAACAAGTTTAATGAGAGTGCATTGCAGTTACTGAGAATTTCCTGGAGACTTTAATGAAATCATACACATACTGAAATGTTTGATGTGATAAAAGGACCTGGTGGACCATGTGGCTTTGATATGACGTGGGATGTGGGTTTCTGATTCTGTTGCGCTTCAGGTTTTGATCGTGTGGGTAAAAATCTTGGAAGATGATAACAGACACATTTAAATGAACTCTATGATCTTGTTACAGTTTGTGCTTGAATATGTTTGTGTGTGCACACATGTGTGTGTCAAACCAGTCCCTGTCATCTCAGGTTTTTATATGTCTGCTGATAGACTGTCACCTTTAAAGAGATCTGGTTTATTGAAACACTTCTTTTTGTTGTTTTGCCCATCATTCCTATCACTTACAATGAGATAGTACTCATTTCAGCACACCGCGATATCACCCGAACTGCCAGTTGTAAACATTCCACATAACCAACATTTCTGATCTACTCACTTTTAGTTTTACCAAATAAAATGGTTTAGATGATCTGACTAAGCTGTTGGCTTGTTTGACGCCTGTCTGTTCATTTGCCCACCTGTGTTTCTTGCACCTTGTTTCCAGACAGTTTTGTTTTGTGTCTGCAATTCTGTATAGTAGCAGAGCAGGCCACTGAGTGTTCAACGCAAGTAATGCATCTATTTATGGAGGGATTAAAAATGCCACAGCAGAAATGAGAGAGTTATTTATGTCTGTTTTTTGCTGTCTAGTCTTTTGGAATGTGCACACAGATCATTATCGGACCAATATTCCATAACGACAAATAAGTGAAGAGATTTGCCAGCCAGATGTGTAGCCAGTAGCGTGAAATATTTTGTTAGAAGACCTATGCGTTCACTCTGTATGTTACACAGCTAGCATGCTACTAATGTTAACTGAACCAGTTTCTTTTTACTTTTACAATTACACAGTTTCACTATCAACATAGTCGAACAGCTGGATTGAATGGAAAAGCCTGTTAACTAGTTTGTTGTTTTGCTTATATCCTATGGCACAAAGTGCATACAGACTGTGTGAATTGTGTCACAAACGTTCAGATTTTTCAACGTACTAGAGGCAAATTCCAGACGGAAATCAGTGGAGATCAGGGAGGCTCCCATATGAATGGACTTCCAGTTGACTCTCATATGTACACAGTTATGTAGAATTAAGGTGTTAACGGTGGTTAGAGTGTGTGTCTTTAGTTTGAAAGTTGGCGGTACAGATTTTCCTGAATATTGATCCCTGCTCCCATTCACACATGACCCCATGCACGAAATGCTCCTGAACATTTGCAGGATAGACTGCATGTGTGAGATGGGTTTTTTGTCTCCAGGTAGTACCTTATGTATAAGGGCCCTGACACACCAACTGAGGATTGGTCAATGTTGAGCTGTTGGTGTGCATTTGTGGCGTGTCCTGTGCTGTTGGCACTTGTCAGCCCTTAATGACCCTTGTTGGCTTTTTTTTTTTTTTTTTTGGTTCGAGTTGGCATGTTGAATAGACATCTGAGGTAGTGGAGTCAATTGGTGAATGAAATTGCTCTGACTGGAAGTTTACTCAGTGCACAAAAAGAGAAACAGAAGTGAGGAAAGCAAATAAATGGCTCAAGTCAAGAGAGCATGAGGCTGAAACAAACATGTTGTATTAGGTGAGATTATGTTTAAGTGGTGTGCTCCTTAGACGAAACGAACCATAATTGTTTGTCTTATTGTTTGCTAGTTGTTAAAGTGCTAACTGGCTAATTAGTGTCTTGAATCTGTCCCGTCGGTCTTCCAGTCGTTCTTTTTCAATGACATACACAGCCCACTGCCGTCTGCTGGTACAGAAAGTTATTTCCTCTCAAGTGCAGAACGTACGTGCTAGTTGATCGTTGGCTGTAGTCTACGGGCTGTGTTCAGAGACACAGACAGTGTGAGGCGACACAACAGTCAGCCTTTGTCACCACTACTTCCTTGATGTCAGTTTGTTGAGTCTGGGCCTAATGTCTGCTTATACTTATACTGATACCACCACTAATACTAAGTAGTATTGAAACTCAAAGTTCTGGTTCACCACAACACTTCAGCTAGTAGTCTCTACTGCGGGATGAACTGTGGCCTGTGTGTGATGAAGGAGCAGAGAGAGACAGAACACAGAGATTCCAGATGAGTGTTCTCAATAAATCAAGAGGCAGAACAGTACCTGGGTCCTGTTATACCAGTAAAGGAGCCATGCATGGGATCTCTTTTCATCTTCTAATAACCAGGGAAGAAAATTTTGGTCGTGGGTTTTAACAGCACAACGCAGCAAAAAAGGCAATTCCAGTGTTGGCCACTTGCCTGTAGCTGACCAGCACACTCTGTGACACTAATAAATCCCCCTGAATCTGACCGGGATAATCATCTGTAAAGACAGAGAGCTGGAAAAAAGGAAAACAAAACAGAAAGGAAGGCCGCACTGGGGAAAAGCTCAAAGAGTGAGTGCTCTGTCATCCGCGACTGGGACTGGGAGCTGCGGTCCAAACCTGTGAGGTCATAGGCTAGCGTGAAGTTAGTGTTTTTCTTTAGCCTGCTGCCTTTTGGAAATATCCTTAGCAGATTTTCAGCTGTCATATATACTGCAGATAGAACATAAACACACTCCCTAGTCTTTCTAGCTGTGTGTGTCTTTTCCAACTTTTGTTTTTGTCCCAGTTTCCACACCTGGCTTTATCCAAGTCCTGCCAGTAACCATCTTCAACAAAGGCCTTCTCTGTCATTGTAAAACAAAGCTGTTAAACTAGGTCTTTCCTCTCCAAACTCCCTTTCCCGTCCCCTCTGTTTGTCTGTGACGTTTTCATCTTAAATAGTAGGTTTAACTAGAAGGAGGTAACCCCTAATTTTGGGGTGTGAGTATTTAGGAGAAACTGAGGCGGGCTGGCAGTGGTGCACTCTGTAATTATGTCTTGTGTGATGTTAAAAAGAGTCTCCGCTGCCGACTCCCCCAACCCCAAGTTGAAATGGAAATCACGATCAGGGAAAAGTAAAAAGGATACAAACAATGTTTTTTTTCCATAGGCTCCACAGTTCTGCTCCGTCTCCTACCGCCATTCTCTTTCTCAACTCCGGCTTTGTTTATCTATGCTCTCTCTGCCTCTCGCTTCATCTGCCGAAAGGAATTTACTCAAACTTTGCCCCTTACTCTGAAAGTGACACGGACTATTTCATCATGGGTGTTTATCTTGCTGCAAGTTTGGGGCTGTATGGATTCTGCTGGACCCTAGCTGGTATAATGAGGCGGAGGGCTGAGAGATGAGCCTCTAAATAAGGGGTGAGGAAGAGGGCTAAGTGTGGGTGTTCCTCTTGTCAGGGTCAGGGTTTGTCAGTGTTTGTCAGCACTCTCGCAGAGGAGGGGATCATTAAGGAGTCATTAGGGTATGGACGTGTGCCTCCATTGCCTTTCTCTGGGCTCGTACTAATAGAGGATGGCAGAGGGGGGAACTTGGTACCCCTGTCTCCTTTCTTTAACCTCCACTGCTTTGCTGATGAAGACGGAGGATTTAGAGATGATTAGAGGGGCTAATTTGGCTGAAATGCTGGGTCGGGGCAGGAGGGGGAATGGTGTCCGGCGAAATAAAAGGCAACACTTCTCTTGCTCGCTGTGCACACGTCACAGGGCAAGGTAGTTTATGACTTAACTGTTGATATTACTTTTCTAGTAAAACCACTATGAGACAAAAGTAGCTGCTTCTTCACCACCTGGTGTGCTAGACTGAGGCACAGTGCTGGCAGTGGTGCAGCGGCTCTAACAGTATGTCCAGCCCGCTGTGCCTTAATGACACACAGGCTCTCCTCGGCCCAGTGGTTTAGAACTGCTCTACAGCAGCTCGCTTAGCCATGAATCATGAGAGATGGACGGCAGGCATCAGCCAATGGGCCATGACCAGAAGTGGGAAACAAGGATGTGTGTGTATGTGTGTCTATTAATGGGAGCACACATCTGTGTTCCCATATTCCAATGACACGTGAATGTGTCATGTCCCATTCATGTACGTGTTTGTCTTGGAACATTTCTGTGTTTGCTCATTTTTTAGAAGAATGCAGGATTATAAAATGTGTGTAAAATTTGAGATGGTTGTTTTCCACCTTAAACATTTGCTAGAGCTGCCCTTGAGATTTACTGCCCTTGATTTGATTGTTGCAGCACATGTGCATCAGTTTAAAACAAATCAGCAGATATGCTTCTATGTCTGCGTGTGAGTGAGAGAAAGCATGCATGAACGTGTGTAAATGTGTAACTGACGCCTGTGGCTATGATTTGTGCTTGTACGGGTTGCAGTGTAATGGTGTGTATACTGACTTGCCATGTCCCGCAACATACCGTTGACCCAGAACATGGAGCTGTGTGCACATACACGGTAAAATCAAGCTTCATAAACACTTAATTCCTTTGTGTGTGTATGCACATGTATGCAAGCGCGTGTGTACTCACTGTGCATTTGCTGCATTCGAGGTGACGCAGCTTTGTGTCTCCCCCAGTGGAGCATTTGGAAGGCTGTCAGAGAGATGAATGACTGCCGTTATATCGACTACTGCTCTCTGCCTCTCTGCTACCTCCTCCCTCTCTCCTTCCTTGGTGCCCCATGCTCCATTTCTCCTTCCCTCCGCCCTTCCACATCACCTCCGCTTCCTTTCTTTACTTCTCTTCCATCTCACCACTTCCCCACACCCCTTTTGCCACCTCTCTTCATCTAATTTTTCTTCTCTCTGTCCTTGTTTGTTTTATTTCCTCTCCATTTTACAGAATCTCAGACCATGTCACCATATTGTGTGAGAGAGTGGCATTCAGAAAGAGCAGACACAATCCACTGTTACAGGATTCTTTGCCATCGAGGGGCTTGGCTTTTTAAATTGGCTCCACAAAGCCGAATGCTGTATGGACTCCCACATTTACTGATCAAAGCGTCAATACACAAGCATCACAAGCCCTGCCACTAATGCTACTCTAACAAGACCCTAATCTAAACACTGCAGTGTCTTGTGTAGATTGAACTGCTCACAGTTGGGAAGTTGAGTAATTTGTCTTGAATATTACACCTTGTCTATCTTTTTCTCCCAGGCTGCTCCAATCAAGGGCAATACAGAGGGACAGATTAGATAACAAATAAACAGTGACATGGTCGCAGGAGACTCCTTCGCTCTCTGATCCGCTGCTGCGGTGCACTATATGATTATAGATGACAACCAACAGGCACATAGATAGTGCTCATCAGAGGGAGGAGGGAGTCCAACAGGCTCCTTAGGGTTTCCTCTGCACCACAGGACACTGAGTACGCCATAGAGATTTCAATCATTAGGAAAATCAAAAGTCCGATCATTAATCTTGGCAGAGGGGTTTGATGTAAGGCGGAGAGGGGAATGAAGACGGAATATGCCAACTCATCTTCCCTAGATAATGGCTGAAGATAAGGGACGGCACCCGATTAAAGGCGTCAGCCAGCGGAACGTTGGTTCACACGACTTTGATTGAAATGAATTGCGTGTCAGTGTAGCCAAGTGAAACACTCCCACCTCCACCTCTTCCCAGGCTTTTGAGTAGTCCCATAATAGTTCTCACTTTTAGAAGAGCCTGCAAGTAGCCTGAAGAGGCTGGCTAATGTGCTGGCTTCCAACCCTCGTGATTAATTCATTATCTGATCTCATCAGCATCATCCTTATTGCAGAGTTGGTGAGTCATTTCTTGATTCTGATCCCTTCCATCATGGAAATCTAGGTGTTATTCACCGGTGACCAAAAAGGCATCAGAGTCCAGACTCTGGGGCAGACCTCCCGGCTAAACCTGGCACTCCCTCTTCCTCCTCCCCTCCAGCCTCAGTCCAGCCCAGCCCTCATCCAGGCTGGCCAGAGAGCCATTTAAAGCTCTGGAACTGCATCCCTTTCTCCAGCCCGATCGATAGTGGAGCTGTCAGCAAGACGAATGGAGGCTTTAGGAAGTCCATTTTAATGAAGGAGAAGGAGCAAGGGAAAGAGAGGTACTTGGAAAAAGGAGGAGGGGGGGTGGAAGGAGAGAGGGAGAGCTACTGAAGGTAGTTATGAAGGGAAAGAAGGAAAAGGGAGAGAGGCAGAAAGGGAATGTGTGTATGTGTTTATTGAACGTGTGTGTAGAATTATGTGTGTACTTTGTAGTACTGTCTCCAGTGACAAGGGTAGGGGAGGGGTGGACTGGGTTGATTTAGCTACAGTAAGACCTATTTCTAGCTCAGCAGTGTGAAATGGCTCCTTAGCTACAGTAACTTGTAAAGCACACCCCAACACAGAAACCTATATTAGTGGACTGAGGGGATTTCATCTGGCCTGCACACCAACACCACATCAAGTCCTCTGGCTCATGAATCATGTCAGCAGCTCTGTGGTAAAAAGATATTGTTGTGACAAGGGAGAGCTACAAATCCAAGGCAACTCCCTCCACTACTGCCCTCAGCCGACACGCTGGCTCGCATCAAAAGATTTGTGTACATTTGCATTTAGAAAGCAGGAGATGTCCTCTGGAGCAGACATTTAACTTAGGATTCTGTTGATGTTGTAGTTTTGTTTGTTTTCAGCCTGTTTAATAGGCATTCAGAGCTGATACCCTTTACCTTATGTCAATATGCAGAAAAGGCTGCATGCTAATTGGTGATTAGGAGTTGAGGTCAGAGGTTAGGCACAGCCAGTGATGTAGACCAACAATCTCCTCTGGGCAAATGGCCCTGCCCAAACCTGTTTTCACTCATTGGAGCAATTACTGGCCCTGATTAGTCAGTGCGACTGTGGGAATGATTGTCGATTTATGCATATAGCCAAATACCTACTCAAGTCAGCCAGAGCTCGACAGATCAGGAGTGCTCAGTCTCCTAATAGAACCACAGACCTCCAAACAGATAAAAGACAAAACGGGTCCAGGGACCTGAAACAAAACACTGAATAAAGATGAGGGTTGTAGAAGAGGCCACATTTAATGCCCTCTTGGCTGTCTTCTTACTTCTTTCTATCCTTCTGTTTTAAGGAGTAAGCAAAGGTGGAACCATGTTACCTGAGCTTGTGACTGTTGTGTTAACTTTCACAAATTATACCTTAAAGAGATGAATGGATTTTTCTTTCTCTGGCTTGTGCCTGTGGCTGTACTCAATCAAAGAAAATCCTGGTCAACTAAAGATTCTAACTACTCTTCTACTCCTCAACCAATCAATTGGTTGACCTGGAAGAGAAGTCTGCACATTATTTCTAGATGAACTAAATCAGCCACAGCGCACTGAGTGCACTCTACCTGGTAGTGTTGTGTGTCCATCAGAGCATTTTTGTTTCCAGCAGCTTGATTGGGTGCTGAACGTCTAATCTGCACAGAGTGCTGCATGGTTGCAATTATTCTCTGGCTGCCGCAAGTTGAAAAATGTTTAACTTTGGGTAAAATGCTGCACTCATTTCTGTCACCTCAGCTGTCCTATTGCAGTGGAGGAGGGGTGGAAAAAAATACCACAAAGACCAACCATCACATTATGTACAAGTGCTAAACAACAACAACAACAACAACAACAGCAACAGAGGAGAGAATTAATGGAGCAGACAATAATACTGCTGGCCACATAGAGGTGCAGGTCTGTTCTCTCTCCCTGTGTACCTCAGCCTTCCCTTCACCCAGAGTAAGGGCCAAAACAAGTACTCTACCTTGTGCTGACATTTTTACTTCCCCGGATATTCCATATCATAGTAACCAGACGCAGCCAAAGTTTCTCAGCTGAATAAATGCTGTGCCTCCAAGGCACTCTAGCACTCCCAGCTGAGCATTTTCTGCTGCTTTCAGCTTGGGGAAAAAAACGCTTTGTCGGAATTACAACCTCTTATGAAAGTAACACCAGCGATTATCTGACCAATGAGAATTTGGCTGGACAATAGCATATCAACAAACCAACTGTATGAAATAGATACAATGTTTCTGTTTTGGAGCCAGCCTCAAGTGCCCATTCAAGGAACTGCACTTCTGCTTTGGCCTCCTTTTTTTCAGCCCTGGACGTTGCCGCTTGATGTCAGCCCTACTTTTGACGTTGTCTAGACAAATATAGATAGTCTTGCATTGCCAGCACTCTGGCTGAACCCGTCATAATTCTGTACTAAGGGAAAAAACACTCTTGGTTGTTTGGTTGTTGTTTCACGCACAGCACTACAACAGAGTGTTGGGATAGGGCTGGCTATGTGAGACTAGTTTCACATAGTGACAGGGATTTTGGAAATAGTGACATGCAGGAAATGTGTTACAATCTGAAATAGGCAGCCAGTGACAGGCTTATACCAACAGTCTACATTCTGTGAGCCAGACTGCCCCAAAATAAGCATATTTTGGGGCATAAATGATTGAATGGACAAATCAGCAATGTGTGCATCATTCCTGAGATGTAGGCTATGTGCAGTGGGTTGGCTTTGTATCCTGAGTCCTGTTCACATACATGAGATATTCACATTCAAAACACTCAACACAATGACACAGAAAGGAGCTACTGTGAGTTCATTATCATAGTGAGTTTATTTTGTTCTCCCTCCCTGTTCTCCTGTTTCTGAAACAGGATGCATTGTGAAGAAATGACCCACCTCTTTCCTTCTCAGATCCTTGAAGAGTGAAGTCAAAGATAGGAACCAGATAAGTCCTCACTACTCGCTCATCTGTAAAATAGAGATGAGCTTGTCCTTAGAGATAAGGTGAAATTCAGATGGTGCAGTGGAGATTTAGCCAGAGTGTGTGTGTGTTTGGGGAATGGTTTCTGTATTACGAGGGAACAAGGGGTCTCCCAGGGAGAGAGAGGTCAGTGCAGTTACAGGCGTTTGATGTTTGCATTATATATAGCTGCGGCACACACTGGGATGTAGGAGACAGCATTTTTGCAGAGTGAGGAAATGGTCTTCTGCAAGACTCCCTGACATCACGCCAAAGATGGGGATTATAGCTCCTCAGTTTGGCTCGGCTCAAGCCTCCTAACAACTCCTATACAGTGAGACTTGCTCTCTTTCTCTTTCTCACTCTGTCTCTCTCCACTCTCATCTTTAGCTTTTGTCCCGAGTTACAGCAGTGTCAGCATTCTTGTCCCTGTGGCACAGTATCCAGACCTTCCCCACTCTTTCTTGGACGGGAGCCCTGTGTCTGTATGAGGAGGTGGAATGTGTCTTTGTGGAAAGCGCTCAGAGAAAGCAATAAAATGGAGAGAAAATACGAGGCCCCAAGTGAGTGAAATGAAAGTACTCCATCTTAGGAGGGGATGGAGGCCTACGGGTTCTGCTTATACTTGACCTTGCAGCGTACACAGTATGGTCTCTAAATAACAGCCGAGACAGACCTTAGCTGGCTACACATCAACCTCAGAAAATGCTCTTGAATGTTCTGTCTTAAATAGAGAAAGGGACCGAGTGGAATCAGGGTTGTAAAATATTTAGTAGAGGGCCCAGAGGTAAAGACTGCTCTGGTATTTTATTGTAGCCAGACTCAATTTTGAAAAGTTAGTAGCTATTGTTGGTGCTGTCAGCTAATTTAATTGGAGCCATTGGCTTTAGCTTGTGGCAAGGTGTGGCCATCTCATGTTGGTGCCCCCTGCACACGCGCACACCCACCCACACCCACACACCCACACACCCACACAAAGAAAATTGCCGACTTAAACTAATGAGATTATTGTTGTTTAGTGATTATGGGCAAGGGCATAGGTTTTGGTTTCATAATAAATAGAAATGCTGTGTAAATTACCGCATAATGAATGCACTAACCCAACTGAAAATTTAGTTTACTTCCCTTAAACTACACCTGACGCTTGACATATACTATGACACATAATGTATTTTCATCTTATACTACAATGACCACTGTGTATACTGACGTTCAATTCTTGCATAATTTTAGGAGAATATTAATTCTAAATAAAAGCAGACCTAAAAGGGATACTTTGCCAAGTTTCAGCCAGATTTGTATCATAAAAATGTGGGTAGTAGAACTGTGGTAAACCTCTCTCCAACTTACCAGTGCCCAGATCTCCCTGCTCATTTGGGATGTTTGCTGGCTCTCGGGTTGTTGCTGGAACTACATATTTTTACTTCCTCATTTTTGTACACCCGCCGCCACCACATACAGAGTATAAAATCAGAATGAGAATGACAGAGAGAGAGAGCACCACCCCTTTCGCTCTTAAACTAACACCAAACTCAGATCAAATGGTAAAACAAAGCATTGCTGATCAGATGTAAACCAGGATAACTGTATTGTCCATTCCTTGCCTGAAATGTTTTCACAAACATATTTTAGTGCACTGTTTGGCTGTAACATGAGAGTTTGTGAACAAGAGGTTTTTCCTGTATTGTGAAAACGGAGACTGAAATCAAACGTTAAAATTAATAATATTAAGATTCTTTTGCCTAATTCTCACTTCAAATATTTTCAAAAATGTATTTTAGCTTACCATTTAACTGTAATATGAGATTGTTATATACCAGCTGGCAGCCATATTGTTTTCACACTAGCCAGCCAAAACCAACCTTGCATTACGTCACCCACTAGTGGAAGCATTTATTGACCAGTGTAGCTCAGTCCATCATGATAGTTATAGGTTTCCTACCACTTGAGCAAAAGCGAATACCACAGCCCTTTTTCTCTGTTTTCTCTGGTCAGGTAGTAGTGGCGGTTAGGTACCAATTTCAAAAGAATTTATGTCTTTCTACGGCATAGACAGCCCAGTTTCGTGAAAACCATACAAGGTTTAAAAGTGTGGACGATACTCAGTGCTGCTTATAAAACTCACTGCTATGAGAACATGGTAATAATTAAAGGTGATAAGTGTCAGAGGAGACAAGTGAGGTGCACATGTATTTCCCAAACCAGCCCAGTTGGCAGAAGAAAATGTTGGCAATGTAAGTTTCTGCAAGCCATGTATATGTTATGTTTCCACTTTTCACATATCATATCAATGTTTCAAAAGTGACATAGTTCTGGTTACATGAATATAAGCTGACTTTGTTATTGGGAGATGGAAGAGATGGTGGATGGCACCATCTACAGTAGACAAGATGGCTGCCAAGCTGCAGACTACTGTTAGAGACAAACAAACAACAAAACTGGGTGTCTTTTAGCTAGACATAGGCGGCTTTACGAGCAGCAATTGTGCCACCAAAATCAGGTATTTTAAGCCAAAAAATGATCTTTTCCCAACCATAACCATGTAGTTTTTGTGCCTAAATATAACCACATGGTAACTGCAGCATTGTTGAAACGTAAAGACATGTAAACACATATTCACGATATAATACTGTTTGTACAAATGCTACATATCTGTGGTGTGCAGAATTGTACATTGCTAACATTTATACTGGCAACTGGGTTGCCCAAACTCAGTGGAAAATACACCCTTAACTATAGAAATGAATCTCAGTTTTATAATCTTCCTGCAAAATGGCCATAATTGGTTCATACAGTGTGCCTCTACTGACTGCACACAGCTGCTTGTGTCTATTATCTATTGTGGTTGTGGTTATGAAAAAGTGTTTGCCGTTTTGTGTGTGTGTGTGTGTGTGTGTGTGTGTGTGTGTGTGTGTGTGTGTGTGTGTGTGTGTAATGAGTTGGGCATCTGTGAATATGTGCATGGGCACGTTTTTGACTTCATCGCCATTCAGAGAGGCTTAGCGTGATTAGAGTAGTGTGATCCTCTGAAGAGTTAATGATGAGAGAAGCAGTAGCTCCACAGAGGCCAATCACACACCAGCCTCTGACAGCATGCGGAGGCTTATCTTGCTCTATGTATTGTTTGTGTCTGTCCGTGTGTGTGTGTGTGTGTGTGTGTGTGTGCGTGGCTGTGTGTGCACCACATGGGTTCTAATGCGTGGGAACATATATGATGGGATTTCAGCTATCATTTCTCACATGATAGTGTTTGTTATCATCTACCCTGAACACCATTAGAATATGCATGATTCCTTTGTCTGGATGTTTGACATTTGGGGGTTTATGGACATACAGAGCAGAATTTATAATCATATAGCTTCATTATGCTACTGTCAGACATAGATCCAGCTCAGGAGGGGCTCTTAGTACCTCCGGGTCTAGTTCCGGGCTACACGGCACATTGAAGAAGGCCGATGGCAGTTTCCCCCTCCCCGCCCTCCAGGGGACTGACTGACAGGCTTAATGACACTGTCGGGGTTACAGCACGTCTCCAACTCATTTTCGAATGTGATTGAAGTTCGCAGTGGGTAGCTTTTCATCAGTGTTGAGCAGACAAAAGGGACCTTTTCAGTGTTGTCTTTGTATGTGTGTGCAGTTTGTGTGTTTGCACATGTACGCCTGCAGCTCTGAAGAGATGCACAAGAGAAAAATCGCTTTAACGGTTGTTATCCGGGCTGTGTCGGAATCTCACGTTCTCGGAGATGATGAGTTTTGTATGGGCTTGTCTCTAGTGTGTACTCCGCTTGTTTATTGCATACTATATACACACTCAGGTACTTGCAGGCAGATACTGAACAGAGGAGAGTGCACACATAGGATTCTGTGTCTAGGTCAGTATGTCATTAAACCAGGTTGGCTTTGTGTAGCACCCAAATTTACATGATTTATTACAAGGAGAAGCAAATTTAAAAGAGGACATTGTCAGAGCTGTATTGGACAGGTATAAGAGTATTGCAATATACAGGAAGTGTTATGTAAAGAGTCTCATTTAGTCTCCAGTGTACTCAGCAGTGTGTCCATTGGCTTTACTGCTCAGCTAGGCTCTGGTTACAGTCCACCTTAGTGTAGGCCCGAGCCATTCACGGCTGCAGATGTGGGATGAGTCATGTAATAGTTGTTGGTGTTGGCTCAGCTGTACTTCTAACCCCCTCCTCCTTCCCACCCTTCCTTTCTCATTTCCGCCCCTTTCTTTGCTCCCTTTTTCTTAGGTCCTCTAAACTAGGCCGCTCGCCTTTGTTGAGCAGCAGTTAGGCATATGTTACGGCTATGAAGCCTGCATCCTCTCACTTATTGGCAGCGCAAAAGTGGCCTGTGATTGCTCCATCACTCCAGTGTGAAGAGGCCAATCTAACACAGACAGAAATCCACTTTGTTTGAAGCCACACTGGTGTTTTTCCTATCATTCTTGACTTGACTGGTGGAAGTAGAGTTCGATTGGTGCTTATGTGTCTGCTTTGAGTCAGCTGACACTCTTCAGTACCTTGCTCAGCATACAAAGTTTCCCCACCACCCGGAGCACCTTCTTTTAGCTTCGGCTTGTCCTCAGCGATGGAGAGGTTAGCAGAGCCAAGTATTCCTCCTACGCTGGCTGATCCCCCTTCTTACATTGCGTGACCTGAACACAACATGCATTCCAGAAAAATCAGGTCCTCAAATTCCAATACAGTCCCTGCAGAGTGTTTGGTAAACATATTCCCTCTCTGTTCTCTCTCTTTCCAGCTCTGCCGTCTGAACACCCCTTTTCCCTCCACGTATCTTTATCCATTACGATGTGTTCCTCAGAAGGCTTTTGTTAAAGTAGCAGAGACAGAGAGACAGATTCTTCTGGGCACAGGGCGGTTTGTAGGAGCAGAAAGCAGCTCTAAGCAATGTGCATCTCGGGTGGCTCGGCTGAGATGCCAACTTAATTTGTGGCTGAAGGGCTGTAACAAAAGCCAATCACCCTTCCACTCTGGCTTCTATTCTGCCAGAGGCGAGAGATACAATCAGGGCCCCTGCTAGCAACTATTTACCCTCCCTGTCAATCAGAGTCCCGTGGCGTGTGCTCGCAGCTGGAGGCATCACTGGCAGGTGGCCCAGCATCTCCCGGAAAACATGCCTTAAAAGCAACGATTATTTCCTGATCGTCCCTTCCCACCACACCCCACACTACTACCTGGCACGCCCTTGATCCCTCATCTGCCGTCAACTTTATCTTTCTATCTGTGTGCTTCTCTGTAGTCCATATTACCTGCAAATGAATAGCATCAGTGGAGCTCTGCTGTGCCGTCCTGGGAAATTTTGGACTTAAGGAAACTAATTAGGCGATTCTAGTTTTGATCCGTCTGCCTTTACGCACACAGACACACACACATCTAATATAGGGACGCAGCCCCCCCCCCCCCCCCCCNCCCAGAGCCAGATGTGTCTTACATGGGACATGGAAAGGAATGTTCCTGGGATTTGCTTTCCATCATGCTGCACTAAGGGAGCTTACCATCCTCATGGTCTTAAATCTCTGTCACAGTGGGAGGTAGTGTGTGCACGTGTGTATGTGTATGTGTGCATATGTACATAATGTGTTTATGTATGTCATAAAGCAGCCCAGTGGTGAGATCCTCTTTCTGGTCTTTTATCAGTGGGACCAGTTCTGTCCGCCTGGGGTTAGAGCGAAGGACCCAGTGGTGCTGAAAGCACAGGGTTAGTCTGGTGTAGCTTGGAGGAGCCACAGTCTATGGAGCAGTGAGGTGCGGAGGTGCTTTGGAGGGACAGCCCTGTCTTTTGATCCCACCAAGTGCTGGTGTTGATGCTGTGTTCTGCAGGATTCCCAAGCCACAGTAGCCACCCTCACCAGGCTTGTAATTACATTTGGGGAATAAAAGCACAGAGGGAGGAAGGGATTTAAATGGTTTGTGTGCAAGGCTGGAGGTAGAGGTCCTTTCGCTTTCTCAGCTGCATGTCATTGCAGATTTATTCGCTCAACACTTCAGAGCATGATGACAAGAGTCAGTATAAAGCATGATTGAGCTGGCTATTTAACTTACAGGTGAGATATGGGAGGTTGTGTTGATGGGGGTTAGGATATGTTTTTTGTTTTGTTTTTTCAGTAGATGTCAATGTTCCTTTTTATTGATGAAAACATTGAGCAGCACCTGGTGGGTCTTACATTACATGAAGTATACCTTAAGTTGTCAACAGGGCTGTAATCAGCATGCAGAACATTACAACATATTTGTACAGTAGTTGTATATTGTTCCCTCACACAGACTATGACTTCCTTGTTTGATCACCTTCAACTTTCATCAGTCAAGTAAAAGGTGAAGAAGTCCAGCCACTCACTTGAAACAGTGAAACCTTTTTTGGCATGTTCAGGGCAGAGGAAGAAGCTGAAAACACAACATCTGACATATCAATTGCTTTTAATGATGAATGTGTTAGCAAACACCTGCCAATTGACCCTTTGCTGAGTCCCGCCCCTCAAACACAGACTGGCTAATCATAGTTTAACACACTGTTCAATAGGTCGAATACAAATTGCAATATTCAGTTAAATGCTGGACCAACAACAAGGTTCGACTGCTGGAGCAGAATGGATAATTAATGTGACCAACACAGAAGGCTTAGTTTGATGACATGTATTGAACATTTTTTTAAATGGAGTACAGTGGAGTGGGACGTGCAGAGGAGCGGTGTGGTGCAAGTCCATCCTACCACTCAAGCAGAATCAGGAAGGTTCACAGTGCAACCCAAGACTTCAAAGTCTCCTGACCATCAGTTGTCTTGTTGGTGGATCCTTGTACGGTGGTTTGCCATCAAAGCAGACAAGAAACAGGGCTCTCCTGAAGTCTCAAAATGGCGACTGCATGGTGCAGAGCGCACACGAGGGGGCGGAGTTCAGCTCCCTTTCACTTCACAGATTTTCAAAAAAAAATTAACCTGCCTTACAATTCAGATGGGACTGAATTGTAAGGCAGGTTAATTTTCTTTTCAAAACAATTTCTTTCATACACTCAAGAATAGACAGATTTTTATTTTATGGTTGTTTAACATTATTAATTAATAGACACCGTCAGTAGCCCTCTATGCTAACAGCACTACACCAGCGTAGAACTGGCCAGCTACAACAAGTGTCTGACAACATCACGGCTGTGCTCTGTCAACTCTCATGCGACCCTTTCTGATTTTCTTCATTTTCAGGCTGGGGCAGGGTGTTTTAATGATACTCGATACCTGGAAAGGTTGAAAGGAGATTTATGTGTCTTCCCTGTTCTAAAACCGCAATCAAACTTTGACAAGTGTGGGGTTTGCTAGCTCCTGAAAGTATAGCCCACTGCATGTATACACATGCTGCTTTTGTTTTTTTAAGATTTTGACACTGAATTAAGACCTATCCTGCTTTACAGGAACCAGTGAGGGGAAGCAGGGAAACTTTGCAGATATTTAACCAGCTGTGTATCATCGCAGTGTGTGCAGATGAGGGGTGTTTTGCTTCCCAGTTTCTTCTCCATTTGCCAGCTTTATTTGTCCTCGCAGCAAACAGTAGGCTTCCACAGCTTTTTGGTTGACAACAGCTGCCTGCTGCTGCTGTAAACAGCATTAATGGGATCAGAATCTGTGGGCCAAGAAACAATTACAGTGAGCTAAAAGAGGCTACAATGGTTTGTAGAGCTGCATAGTTCTCTGTCACCATGAGCGACATCTTTCACGTCATTTGATCTATTGTCAATATAAAAATCAACAATTGGTGTAGCTTTAAGTATCTTTTATGTTGTCCAGATTTGGTTTCTTTCTCTCATGTACAGTACAAAGGCTTTCTCCATGGGTGTCTCTTAACAGTCAAGCTGTTCATTTGTCCAGTTCACTCATGACTTTTTCTAACACACAGTTAAAGCAAAGCCACAGAGAAACTGTAGCCTTCTGTGGCAGTCACCAATTTAATAAGTTAACAAGGATCCAGGAAGGCAGCATCACCTCTGTTTCACCACTGTTGACCCGACATTGCCATGAAAGAGGTGGAAATAGGTTGATCTGCACTTTAAATAATGTAAATAGGCATAATTGAGATGATGCAAACTTAATTTAGCATTTTAAATGATCTAAAATGGCAGTCATCAGTGTGATTGACATTAGAATTGTGCTTTCTGGGCTACATCTGCTAAATTATTATGGAAATCATGCAAAATAAGCAATTAACAGCCTAGAAAAGGTATTAACCAAACAACTTATCTAAAAGGGCAGTGTCAACATAAAAACTACCACTGTAAAAAAACACAACTGTTAAACAGTCCT
This sequence comes from Epinephelus moara, assembly GCF_006386435.1. Classification (NCBI taxonomy): domain Eukaryota; kingdom Metazoa; phylum Chordata; class Actinopteri; order Perciformes; family Serranidae; genus Epinephelus; species Epinephelus moara. The sequence continues at coordinate 15,360,839 of NC_065513.1, forward strand.
CTGAGATAAGCTCATGTTTTCCCTCTTAAATAGTCATGTAAGGTATTTTGTGTTTTACCTTTTGAAAAGAGTCCTGTGAGGTAGGCTCTTGTTTTACCTCTTAAACCTCCTCAAAATGAGCATATGCCCCTTTGAGTGAAAAGAAAGGCTTTTTGCCTCTCCTATCCTCGGTGTCGGAGTGGTGGAAGTACATTTATATGACGGTGTTGTAGACAGAACGTGATCTCCATTAGATTTTTGACCTCTTCTCTTTCAGCTCCATCTGCACCCTCCTGTCTGTAAATCTCTGCCAGCCTTTGGCAGTTCTGCTCCACACTCATTAGTTTCCTCTGGAGGGAGGTCTGGCTAAAATATAGTATATCTATAAGTGCTGGTTGGCCCCTCATGTATGTAGAACTGCATCTAGGGGCTAGGTGCTGTGTAAAGCTTCAGTCATGGTTCACATTCTGGATGGGGTTTTTCACTTGATACAAAGGTGGTGTATAACCTCCACCTAAAAGTGACCCATCTGCTGTCATATCAGCGAAGATCTTTGAGATGAGATTGCGAATCATAGTGAGATACTCTGAGCGAATTCGGTTGGCCTCATACCTTTTTATTTCATGTACAAGTGCTCGTACCATCTGATGTCGCTCCACTGGCCAAGGTCTTTTGCCATCTATGGTTACAGAATGTTTTTCCTGTGGAATTTGTTGCACAGGAATGTTTCTGTCCATGTTTTCAGTATTTGAGAGGTGGAAGGTCTGCTGCTTGGATCGCTGTTTTCTGCCTGGCTTAACATTAATGCGGTGGCCGATCGCTGCAATGGGCTGCAATGAGGCAGAGTGTCTGATGATGGTGATGGAGACTCACAGACTGACAGTGGTGAGGAGTTTGGAATAACTTGCACATCCAGCATTACACTAAATATATCTGATGTGTGTTTTCAAATGAGGGTAAAGGGCCTTAAAGTTTTCACACCTTGCACTGTAGGAGTCACCATTACATGTTAGTTCAACTACACCCCACAACCTACCTAACCATACATTTGTCATTATGTCTGTAAGAGTGACACTTAAAAGGTGACATTTTCAGCCTTACATAAGTCAATACAGTGGCACAGTTAGTATGACCTCAGACCTGACAGGGGAACAATTTTGCTGCCAATCTGGGAAAGAATAAAGTGACCTGCACAATTTTACTCCTTTGGTCAACTTTTACTTCAGATAGTCAATTCCATTTCCTCAACATTCAAAATTACTGACACTAACTAAATGCATAATCAAACATATTATGCACTGATGTTAATTAGGTTTAAATATGTCAGCAAAAAGCCCAGTATAATTACTGGCTGTTTCTCTGTGTCACCTGTATCAGTGTTAACACGGATATTTTTAATCTTTACCCAAGTTGCAATGTTAACCTTGGTTGGCTATGAACTCAACAGTGAAATAAATCAATGTTTTCATTGTATGCAAACACTATCAGCTCACTCTCCTCTCAAAGATAAAACACCTTTCTGCTTGAAATGATCCTATCACCATTCCAACTGTCATGTTTGTTTTGTGTTTTTCATGGCATATGCAGCTAACCAGGTGAAAGGCTATCAGCTCGCTAGCAACAACCACAACAGATCTTGAGAAAATTCACAGATGATCCACAACAGTTGGCATTTAATAAAACACAGTGACTCTAAAATGCATGTAAATAAAAATATTAGCCATTTAAATCTCAGCCTCACTAAACAGTGACATTATTAAATCAAACACTCACTAGCTTGACAGCTTGCTGGGCATAAGTTTGGTTTCAAACATTATTTCATAATGCCGCCTTTATGAATAGAATACTGACAAAAAAGACAGGATTGTTTGAAATTACTATCTAATTTGTAGATGCACAACTCAATCAATGCAGATGAAGCAGGACTTCTTGTTGATGCCTAACACATGAAAAAACTGCTAAATAAAAGCAAGTGCTTACACTACTCCAAATCAAGACACACACTGACTGCCTGTAGATGTTTTAGACTTTTCTTAGATATGTAAAGAACTAAGGTGACAAAGGTATATGATATGTACAGTAGAGTCAGCCAATTATCCTATACCAATTCTTTCTCTTTACCCTTTTCAACATTCGCAGTCATTTTGTGAAGCTCACCTTTTCATATCACAACCAAAAAGCACACTTAAAAACAAAGGAGCTGAAAGCAGCCATGCATCCTTCTATTTCACAGAAATCTGATTTGGTCTAAATCCATTAGGCGTGAGTTACTTGCTGTTGCAGATGGATTAGAAGAGAGCGGCACAAAAGCTCTGTCTCCTTTCTCAAAGAGAAGGCTGAGGTGCTGAGAGTCTGGACATTTGGTTGTCACTCTTCATTTCTTTCATTGTGTCAGGCTGCTGCAGGCAACAGTTCTGGCCAGCTCATATTGATCTGGGTCCTCAGACCTTAACCTGTGTTCTCTTATCTCTCTTCTCCTCTCCTCTCCTCTCCTCTGCCACTTAAGAAATGGAATTTTTCGTGTACCACTGAAAAGGGTTGGACTGTGTGTAGTCCTATGTGTCAGGCCTGATTTGTCCAGTTGTGTGGGCTGACAAGGACAGCGCCTCCCATCACTGGGCCTCCAAAACGCCCTTGAATAACCCTGGACTCTTGCGTCCTTGGATTGACTGCCTGGCTTCCTGCTGAAAGCTCTCAGATGCAAGTGGGGGCCTGCAAGCTATGCTATATTTGGCACCGTGTCCTCAGACCCAGCAGGAAACCATAACAACAGCTAATTAGCGTATAATGGATAGACATTGAGATCTATATATTTTTTTTCTGTGGCTCAAAGGGTTTCTGCTGCCAACAGGTAGCGTGGTCTGGATCTATTTTGATCACCCTCAGCAGCGTCACTTTAACTGCTCCTAACCTCTATTAGTGCTTAAAGAAGGAGTTATCCACACTTCACAGCATTATGCATCTCTCTGCTTTGTCCCTAGCTTGAGGCCTTGCAAAGTGGCAAACCTTGATGTTTACCTCAAACCCCTCCTGGAATGACTTTCAAACACCACTGTGATTTCCCCTTCTGTCACCACAAGGTCTCTCAAGAATTGATTCCCTGCACCAGCAGGCATCACACAGCTACGCCCGTGGAGATTTGACTTTAGTACAGAAATAAACAGCAGCCCCGTGCAGCCCTTCAAGGCTTTGCTCTGATTTAGAGTACATTAAGATTCATTCACAGTGCCCCGCTTTCCCGGTGTGCCACCTCTTCAATTTCCTTCTCAACCAGACTTAAGATTCATGTGTTTATATCAGAAGGCAGGAGGGCTGTTTGCGCACATGAACAATGCTGACATCCTGTCACAAGGGACAGGCGCTGGGACTGAGATAGGGGCTGTGGGGGCTGTGGGGGCTGGAAAGGTGGAGCCAAGCTCCGGCTCAGTTACAGTGCCTCCCTCTTTCCCTCCCTCTCTTTTCCTCACTTAACATTTGGCCATTTCTGTAAACCTTGTTTTGTCTAGCGTATTGTCAGAGAGAGGGAGCCTGAAATATCAAACCCCCACACCACTTGAAGGGAACAGTCAAATTTTCCACTAACACCAATGGAGACTGTCAGATCCAATTTTATTCGGTGCCTCTCGTGTTTCTTCCTCTCAGCTGCCTGTTTGCCACCAACTCTCACAATATAGCCTCAAACAAACACACGAGCACATACTAGAGCAGAGAAGCACAAATACACGCAGATGCAAAAATGTGTCCACACACAGACACACACACACACACACACACACACACACACACACACACACGTACACGCACAGAAGCCACAAAGCTCTGGGATACATTTGTGTATTACTTTGTGTCTCTGTGGATGTGTGAGTGAATGTATACTGGGTCTCTGGAGTAACCACAAATGATCCACCATTTGCCTGGCACTACTGCACAGGCTACCCACAGCTCAGACACCAACAAAAAAAAATCTGATTTTTACTAGCATGAGCATTGCCTTCACTGCAGCTTTTCTGTGTCTTTTTCTTCATGCCATGTTATGCTGCATGGGTGTTAGTGTGTTTATGTGCTTCTTCCTGAGTTTACAGTATGTGTGGATGTGTGAGTGTGTGACTGTTTGAGCGGCAGACAGTCTGACACACAGTGTACGGTAGTAGCTGTCACGAGTGCCCTTACCCGTAGCTTGACCTTTAGTGACAATCAATCCTTTGTGAACATGTCCTGTGAAGGCTAAAGGAATTATCAAGCTACAGGCCCTCTGGCGTCATTTATCTACAAGCTGGAGGTCACGCAGGTTGTGGAGAAACAAGTGGCTCCACTCGTATCTCATCACTGTTAATAGATCTGATTAGCCCTGATGATTGATTAGAGAAATTGGTTAACAGCCAGGTAAGGTATGATATCTGTGCTTGTTTTCTTCTGAAGCAAATTAGCAGAGCCTTTTTATAAGTAGGCTTTCCAAAATAAGGTACACTTCCTGTTTTGTGTTGATTTGTGATTCTGGAAACAACTGAGATATGATTTTTTATCATATCATTTTAAAACTTGGAAAAATAAAAAGTTGGAGCTCTGTAATTTGGCTCCACAGGAAGCAAAGTTGAATTCAACTTGGCCCGTGTCGGGCTTATCAACCGCAGTGGACCGCCGAATCCCTCTGTGTGCATGTGTGTGTGTCCGTGCATGCCTGTGAGTGTATGTATGAAAGAGAGCAATCAGGTACAGCTGTACCTGCCCTCACTTGGCAGAGCACCACATTTGCCTGGTTAAAAAAGCAGAAGGCTTTGATATGGCAGAGAGGCAGTCATTTGGCTGATCTAATGGTTCCTCCCATAGGATCAATATCTGTGTGCAAACACCGAGCGAGAGAAGAGAATGGAGCATACACCCATAAAACCAGCTGAATATTTTTATCATATCCATCCCCCGCCCCCAGCTTGTACGCCGACATCACCAGCATGCCTCCTCTCTACCCCCCTTTTCTCTCTCATTTATGCACACATGCACATACATGTTTCTTTGCACATGCACACAGACAGGAACACGCACCTTCGGAAAACATCTTTCAAGCTTCTTTGAGAGCCTCTCTGACTGGTCTGTTCCGTCTCTGAGTTTATTACAGTTGAGATGTTTCCTTTTTTGTCAAAATGCATCTCTGCAGGTGAATTCAGATCTAAAGACATCCTCGCTCTGGGGATGTCTCCAGCATTCTCTCTTCTCATCCTTCAAACACAATCTCTCCCATAGCCTTTTATCTGCCCCCCCTTCTTCTCCCACCATTCCCCCCCCCCCCATCCCCACCACAGCCCAGCCCGCTGCCTCCAGTGTGTGCGGTTCTGTTCCCTGCCAGCCAGTTCCTGTTGCTGCTGGAGCCCAGCTCGTTAAGGGAAACACTGGTGCATGGTCCTCCTCACCTTCCCTCTGCACTGCCTTTTAATTAGACAGCTGTTTGTATGTGTGTGTGTGTGTGTGTGTGTGTGTGTGTGTGTGTGTGTGTGTACCGTTTCAATGGAAGGCTGGAGTGTTTTTTAGTCACATGAGTCATCTTTTTGAAATGATTGGTATCACAGAGGCTTGTTTGTTTCTCTGATGCTCAACCCTGTCATTAAATATCAGCCTGCACTCAATACATACAGCTTTTGGACACAAATATTTTCCCTGGGTTATATTTGATCAGTTTTGGTCCGGAAACTGTTGATGAATTAATTAATCTATTGACAGAAAACAATTTGGATAACTGATGTTGTATGTGAATTATTGTTTAAGGCAATTATCAGGGGAAAAAATGACAAACATTTACTTGTTCCAGCCTCTTAAAATGAAGGTTTGCTGCTATTTTTGTGTCATACGCGTGAGAAATGAATCTATTTGGGGCTGTTGACAGTTTGTCAGACTAAACAGGCAATTTGAAGATGTCAACCTCTCATCTCTGGGAAGTTGGAGTGGGCATTTTTTCCCACTATTTTCTGACATTTTCTAAACGATTAATGGGTTAATTCAAATTCATTCATGCATTTAATTTAAATTTGGCGTTATATGGCGTATTTTTTTTTATTTTTTTATTTTTTTATTCCTGTGAATGCAGTTAGTGTGTGTGTCTGCATCCATGCAAGCAATCTTTTTCCCAAGCTAACAGCCTAACATCTGTATGGGTACAGTGAAAGATGGGGTTGTTCCCACCTCTGCAGTAATGGAATCAAACCTGTTCTCCATCTTCCCATGTCAAGAGAGAGTGACTCCTCTCCTCTCCCATATAATCCCATTAACAGCACTTTGCTGAAGTAGTGGCTGCCCTGCCCTCCTGCAGGACATGGCGTTTGGACAGAGGGCAAACTGTGAGCTCTTTAACACCTCACACCTCCGACTCTCTGTCTCTCTGATGCTCACTTTTTCTTCCGTCTGTCTCACTCTCAACTTTACATCAGATACACAAATATTTTGAGGTCTCTGGAATGATCCGTGTGACCATCAGATAATTTGTGTAGTTACGTGTATCATAGTAAAACTGTTAGCTTACTGACACTGGTTTTCAAGTCGTACCTTGGTGATATAAAGCCATGCCAGTGGAGAAGTGTGGCTTTAATGGAGTATAGCCAGCAAGTGTAGTAAAAGAAGACAGGGGCAAGTATTTTTTATGAAAGTAGTTAATGTCAGAGCAGTGGACGATTGCTTTGTTTGCCTGTTTCTGTCCACTCAGAAGGAGATTCCACACACGTGTTTATGAGCTTCTACGAGGTCTGGTAGGCCCTAATCCAACTATTTACATCTCCATGACAACCCCGCCTGTCCCATAAGCTCTGCCAGTCTGTGATGATAGCCTTGGTTGTTTGGAGTATATCAGAGCTCAGAGGTCCAAAGTGAAATAAGGAGGATTTTCAAAGGCATATTCACACAGCTGCAAGGCGAGGCATAACCACATATTTCAACACAGCAGTGAAGTGGTGGGCAGGACTCGGCTGTTCCAGGGTAAGAAATAAAACACACCAGGGGCTCGGAGTAACAGATCTTGCACCAAGCCCAGCCATCAAGAGCAGCACTGCTGCATGACATAAGGGGCTAATTATGCTAAGTACAATACATTACCTCTAGCATGTGCTATGCAAGCAGCCATTTCTCTAATGTGCTGCAGAATATAAACATACTTAGTAGAGGAGGCTGACAGAGGAGAATCAGCAAGGCATCCTAAACCACTGTCCTTGTCAGAGGAAAGAAATGGAATAATGTTGTTGGAGCCAAGCATTTCTGATTAACATGTCATCTCAGCCTTACCCTGCTGCCTCCCTTCTCCCTTTCCATCTCTCCCAGGCAGAACTAGTTTACCTTTCATTAGGAGACCCTTGGTGCAAAATGTGTTTGCTGATAAGAGCCAGCGGTTTATCAACAGTTTATAAAGCATAGCGCTAGGATTAATCAAATCAGCACACATCCGGAGAAGGGCTGGACTCTGTAAACACAATCAGATCTGACTCTGCAGATGGATTGAGAGAAGTGGGGGAGAGAGGGTAAGAACAGGGAGGGAGGACAGATAAGTGCAGAAAAGAAATGGAATCAAATTAGAATGAAGTCAATTTGGCAGAAATTATGTATTTCGGGCAATTATTTCGCTCCCAGGCGGAATCCCTATTTTTGCGATACTGGTGGGAAGTCAAAATGAGCAGTGGTGGGAGAGGGCTGCAGTCAGAAGTGAGAGAGATATGGTCCCAGTGTCTGTCCCTGCGCCAAACACAGTGCATCCTCTGTGACTAGCAAGGCTGGCTCCTCATTATCTTGGCTTCCATCTGAGGAGAAAATGCAGCGTTGCAGTCTCACTTTAGAGGGACACTGATCACAAGAGCAACTCATCTCAACTGGAGAAAGATTGCGCTCCCCCCTTCTCGCTTTCTCTTCTCGTGTCTCCCACTGCACAGACAGAGATGAGGAATCCTCTCTGTTTTTCGGCTCAGAAAAGTGGAAGTTTGAGTCGGAGAGATGGAGCGAAGCTTCAAAAGGCACATGTAATTGAGCAGCCCTAGATAGGCTATCTGGGAACATGAAACAGCAACAGTTGTGACGGAGGGTAATTGCCTCCCTGGGCCTGTATAATGCCTTGTCGAGTCTTTAAACTTGAGCAAACTGCTGGAAGTCCTTATGTCAGCAGGTAATTGGTTCCAGGCATCAGCAGCTATGTGAAATGAAGGAAAGATAGGTAGGAGGGGTGTATGTGTGTGTTTAGAAAAAGAACGTATGAACGATTCAAAGAAAAAGCGCCTTTATAAGCGTCTTCAGTGTGTTCTGCGGTATTGATTTTTTTCTCAACTATGTGCTTTGCTTTTCATTTATTCAGAGTTTCATTATGTGGCGCTAGAGCAAAGTGAAAATATCTTCTGCTCTCTGTGGGCACATTTCTTCAAATTACATCTTGATGTATATGCTAGATAATATCTATGTAAATTTCAAATTGAAGATAGCAGCACTCCTGCCTCCTCTAAAGCCCAATGCAAGTGTCAGTGGCCGGTTAGCAACATATGGCCAGGAAAGCTGCTTTCATAAATATCCCACAGCTGAAACTACATCGACTGCTCCATCCTTTACCGTAGCTGACTTTTGACTTTCTAGTTATCTGGCTCTAATTGCCCCCAGGATGACCCAGGTCACCCCTGTTGCTGAGGCTCCAAGCTAGGCAAGATGGGCAGCTCTGTGGCCTTCACTGTCAGGATGTCTGTCCTCTCCGCTGGCCTGCATCCAACCCTCTTCCTGGCTGGAGGATGCAGAGTTGGACCTCAGGAAGGAGATGCTTTATTAGCTGGCCCTGCATGATTAATTGAACATCTGCTCGCACAAAGACAGCTGACCCCAATTCCCAGCTGTTTACCCTCTGTATAAACAGTTAATAAGCCGGCAGTGAATGTGTCACACAGGGGGTCAAGACTGCGTTTTGAGAAACTTTTCCAATTTAACTGCTAAACCTCTCCCATTGCAGTTGCAGCCAGTGTATTTTTTTATTTTCACAGGTGGACACTGCTTGAGAAAATGGAAGATGAGAATATACAGAATATTGTTCTCTCTGTTTTTAGCTTGAAAGGTCTTGCCAGCAGTTAGTCAGTCAGCCAGTTGGCCCCCCGTGGCTCTGCTGTGAAGCTAAAACCCCTCTCCTCTCCCTCCTGATTAGCAGTGTCTTTGTTCCGTTGGTGGTGGCACGCCATGAAGCGTGATTGCAGTGGGCAAACTGACGGCTTTAAAACAAGCCTGCCGCTGCGCTGATCTGCATCACACTTTACCCCCCTCCTTGCGAAGCAAAGACGAAATCAAATCAGGTTTTGCTTGTTGTTTGGTCTCTGAGCAGTAAGCCTCCTAAGAGATTTGGGAATTTAGATTTTTTTTTTTTTTTTTTCTTTTTCTTTTTTCCATTTGATGTACAGCACTTCTGGCTAAAGGGACGTTTAAGTGTGGGTGGGAAATCTGCAATGCAAAGGCAACAAAATTACTCACTGTTGATGGAATGTGGGTATAATTAATGGGGCTATTTGAGATTTTTTTTCACTTGCCTACAGTTTATTACCTTTCTGTTTTACTTACTTGCTGTCTATCTTTCTCTCTCTCTCTCTCTTTATCCATAGGCTGCTTCGATGGCGCTGAGCAGCTTGGGCCACGTATATACAGCCATAGGGGACTATCCGAACGCCCTAGCCAGCCACAAGCAGTGTGTCCTGCTGGCCAAGCAGTCCAAGGATCAGCTGTCTGAGGCTCGCGAGCTGGGAAACATGGGGGCTGTCTACATCGCCATGGGAGACTTTGAAAATGCTGTCCAATGCCACGAGCAGCACCTGGGCATTGCCAAGGCCCTGGAAAATAAACGAGAGGAAGCTCGGGCCTATAGTAACCTGGGCAGTGCCTACCACTACCACCGCAACTTTGACAAGGCTATGTCCTACCATACTCATGTTCTGGAGCTTGCCCAAGAGCTGGAGGAAAAGTCCATTGAGATGAGAGCCTACGCAGGACTGGGTCATGCTGCTCGCTGCATGCAGGACTTGGAGAGGGCCAAGCAGTACCATGAACAGCAGCTGTCGATAGCTGAGGGTTTGAAGGACAGGGCCGCAGAAGGAAGGGCCTCCTCCAATCTGGGTATGTATGCACAATGCTAAAAGACTTCTGAGATAAATTAGCTGCTAAGTCAAAGTCTTCCATATGTTCCTGGTAGATCATTTGCTTTCTATGGTTAGATGTTAACACACAGTGTGCTGAATAACAATAGATCACTTTGGGTTGTCAGAGAATGTTTTTGACCAGTTATGTCAGTCTATAGGTTAATTTTACTACTCCTCAGTTTAATGCACTGCTCACCACCTGAGTCAGCAGGGAGGCAGTGGTGCAGCTCAACCATTGGTAACGCCATCCTGACCCAGTGGTGTTGCTGTGGAAACATTTTGCTTTGCCCTGGTGACTAAACCTCTTTCAGCATTGTTAACTACTGTTTTTATTGTTTACTCTGTTAGCACCATTAGCAGTGTTAGCACAGCTATTGGTGCTAACATAGTTAACAATGCTAAGGGAGTTTTGCGGCTCAAAATAAAACCCCTTATGCAACAGGGCTTCCTGAGGGGAGACCAAAGGGTGGCCATCATGTTTCCTTAGCACTGCCATCCTGCCACCATTGGCGTTACCAGCAGAAATTGCTGAATGAGTGGTGCAGCTAGTAAGCTCCTACCGGACCCAGGTGGTGCACAGTGCAAAGTGGCCAAAGCTAACTTACCAGGGGAGACCAGAGGGTGTGCACTGGGCACTATGTTTCAGCATGCTAATGCAGGTGGCCACCTATCTGTCAGCAAAGCCATCAGAAACTAAAGTAAAAGGCAAGACATTTACAACACAAAACATTAAAAATTCACCACCTCTAAGTGGATTGAGCCTTGAAATGCAGCGCTAAAGCTCATTGACTCAATGGAGCATCAAACTAAAAGGAAAAGTCTCTTGTATTTCACATTGTTTTGTGTTTTTTCTTAAAAATGAACATGTTAGTTACCAGTTAATGGGTGTCAGGCTATTGAAAGGAAAATAAAACAAAACTGACATCCATAATCACTGTCATTATCTCAGAATTGAGGAATTAATTATTTTATTTATTTAATTATCATTACTAGTGGATTCAAAGATACATTATGAATCGTAATCCAATGCTATGGCAGGAAAAAACAGTAATGTTGTTGCATCATTATTGGGAGAGTTTGATAATCGAGATGAAAAGTAGTACTCTGTTAAGAACTGTGAGTGTGTTGCTTCAGCGGCCAGTGATGAAATCAAGGAGGTCCAGTCTAAGACACTACACAGTGGTTTATGATGCAAAGAGAGATATGAGATGGATTTTACAACTCCAGAAAGTTTTTATAGCAGCAATAATTTTATCTGCTTTCTTGACAATCAAGACACAATCTGCATAGTGATGCTGTCCATGATACAAAGTAATCTACCAGGAATGTATACTTGCATGCATTGATTGGCCAGCGCAGCACCTTGCTGGATGCGTTGTGAAGCACTATCAGTCAACATTGTCCATTCTAATGTACAAGTATTGATCACTGGAGTGAATCTCCCAGGGACACATGACTGACTTCGGTATAAGAGTTCTCTTTAGAATTGATTGGTGAGATCTCCCCCAAATACTTAAATCCCTTTTACAAGGATCTGGGTATCATCTCATCCCCTCTAATGGAAATCCACTCACAGTATCCACAGTATATTGTGAAAGTATGACATCCTTTTAGATTCTTCTTTTACCCTTTCAGTGGAGGACAAAATACAGGCCCCTCATGTGTTGAATCCATATCTCAGCACATCCTCTGAGATAAGGAAGCATCTGGTAGTTAGATAGTAAGAAATCTTGCAAACTGGAAGTGTTTACTGATTGTTTGCTTCACCATGGGAATTTATGAGAGTTATTTTAGCTACATTTGACCTAACCTACTCAAAGGAGGGATGAGAGGAAAATAAGATGAGAGCGTGTAAGGTGTCCTGCCTGCCCTTTTATTGTTTTGGGGATACAGTATGAGAGCTTCCATTTCCTGCTCGCTGTGCTGCTGGCTACAGTCCTTTGTTTGTCTTCATTTAAATGAGCTGTTTACTTGCTGTTGTTTTCAATGATATTTATGGTTAGTGAGACCTGGGTGTTTTGAGGCAGAAACCAGCAGCATGTTACCATATCATCACTATTTTATGTAAAGTTGTTTTTAGATATACTATTTAAGGGTTGCATTATGTCCTACAGTGAATAGTACCCAGCAGATTATGCAGGCAGAAGGTAGTGTGCAGTGCAGGGCTTCTGCATGAGAGCCAGGGAAGAGGATGGTGCATGTTAAAGCCAACAGTAATTTGTGAGCCCAGGAAGTTATATGGTGATAGAATGCCAACATGTAATGTACACTGTCAGGGTATAAATAACCCCCGTAAAAAATGTGTAGTTTTTGCAGGAAATCTTTTCACATTAATCTGCTCTGCTCTCACCTTCACACTGGGTTGGACTTAATCACGTCTTGAAATGAAAAGTAGTGTGAAGATAAATAAAAACGAGATGGGGGAAATTAAATATACGATCAGGATCTTTTGATTGAATCTTAAAATGTAATTATTGTCCCCTTTAAAAATCCAATGTCTTACAGGCAAATCCTGCTAGACTGACATTAAAAGTGAGGTAACCTTGTAGAGTCTGCTAATATAATGATGAAAGGAACCTTAGGGATAAAGGTGTCCCTTTGGATACTCAATACCCCAGGAGATAAATGGTATGGCCAATTCTCCTGTATTTAGTCCAGCAGTTACAACCTATGCTGGGTGACTTATGATAGCCATCAAGACAGTAGTAAACCTGACTCTAATGGACAACTAAGAGGCATAATAGTTCCTCCCAGATGAATTATTCTTTAACCTAATGTGAAAAAGTGTGCAAGCAGAGGGTGGGGTTAATCAGCCAAACATAAATTGAAGTCGTCCTTTGACCAGCCTAATGGTCACATATCCTGGAGTGCTCTTAGCACCAACACACACCTGATTTTAAAAGTGATCTAGATGTCATAAATTAGGAGCTCTGGTGAGAACATTTTATGATCTTACAGTACACGTGAGCTTTATTAGAAGTGACTATATGTCATGCAGCAAATGTGTTCTTATCTGTAGTGTGATTGCCATTACGATGGCAAGAGCGCCCTGTTTCATTATTAGTTGCAACATTGCCGTTCTTCCAGTCCATGACAGAGTAATGATAGTGTAGCTGATGCAGTGTCAAAGACCTCCAGAGCAGAGGCTAAATGAGTGGGTGGCGACGATGAAGCATGTTGCACCATCACGTGGATGCAGTACCCCTTGACACCCAAAGAAGCTTGCTGCCCATCTCAGTGCTACCTGATCTGTTGGTACTTCTCGTCTGTTTTCTTTCTCTCCTTTTTTTCTTTCCAGTTTTTGGCGCCTCCCTCTTTCATTCTCTCTCCTCACCCCTACCGATTGTAATCTGCAGCTGTCAAGCTCCCAGTAATTGAAACTGACTTGATGAATCGCTTAATTACCTTTAATAGCTGATAGAATAGAGGAGCTGAATAATGAAGATAACAGAGGATGAAGTGGAGGTTGTGAAGCATCAGTCGGTAATTGCCCCATTGTTGTTGTTGTTGTTGTTGTTTTTGTTTGCGGCAGTGGGGTGCGCGTTGTTACTCCGTCATCGACACCCGCGAGCCTGCTTAGCACAATAAGATGTGGGCTAAAACTAACAGGATGTTGTTTGAGACTTCAAAAAATGCCACGCACAAACAGGGGAAAGGATGATCGAGTGAAGATTAACGAGCAGCAGCGATAAAAGCCAAAAAACACTGTGAAAGATGGGAAGGAGAAGTTGCAGAAACAGGAAAGAGCAAACTTTTATTATGCCCTCTCAGCTTGTCGTTAATGTTGCGTGTAGTGTGGGTGGAGCAGCAGCTGACATGGCTCTGAGGTACAGTGGTATAGAGATCGCCATGCTTTAATATCTAACCATGATGCCCAGCGGTACCAACAGCCCTGGCTCAGCACACTCTGACCTATAAAGGATATGAAAATGTTGCATTCCAGCCCCATTTATTATTCATTAATTGGCTAACTTACCCCCTAGTCAGCAATATTTAATATCTGAGAGAGGACTGAAGTGGTGGGTTTCCATGTAGCTCACATTTCTGGTATTCATGAAACAGAATCTAAATTCTATTATTTCCCCTTGCATTTCACTTCAAAGAGACTTTGAATAAGTTTGTTTGATAGCGCTTGTGTTTAAAGCCGGCCTCTCTCGTGGCCTCTTTTCCACAATTCACACCTCCTCGTTTGACCATATGTCTCAAAGAAGTCACTTTAAATGTCGGCTCCCATCAACAAGAAGGGCTGGAGGTAACAGTCCTAATTAAGCTTTTTTTTTTTCTCCCTTCCTTTTATCCGGCATCCCCAGGGAATGCTTTCTGCTGATGCTCACAAAAACAAAGCAACAGAAAGAGGAAAACAACAGGAAGAAGAGTTCACACAACAGCACAGAATCAGACAATGTGCACTGCGATGCTCTTTATTCAAATCTCATCAACGGTATCTAAAAAAAAAAAGAGAAAAAAAAAAAGAACTTCTGTATTGAATTAGTTTCAGACCTTTTATGCTAAACCCCTTTTGCACTTACAGCTTTTTCCACTTATGGGTCATGTGAGAACGAGAACGCTGGAATCTACATTCCAGAAAATCAGTTGTGGAAATGTGCTGGGTCTAGACATCTGATAACCAGGTTTTGTAACATGTCTGACACTAACAATGTCACACCAGTCGATTGTATTCATATTTTTAATAGGTTGTGTTTTTTGGCAGTTGAAAAAACACTGACCCTGAGACTGAGAGCTCTTTAGCATTTAATCATAAAAGGAATTATGTCAGCCTTTCCAGTAAATGGCATATAAAGAGGCAGAATTGTCGAATAATTAGTAGATAAGATAAACATAATTTCTAATGCTTTTACCACCATCATTATCATCATTATAACAACAACAATGGCTGCATGAACATAAACCCAGTACCTTTTCAAAAGTGATTTCCGACTGCCCACAGCAGGGACAAACTACAGACAGCGACCAGACTTGCCTGAGGCACTGAAACATAGAGATTATTCAGTTTTGTACCTAAGCCCTTGGAAACAGCACTGATTGGAGATATATTAGTTATTAGTATATTAGTCTGACAAGGGAAAGCGAGCAGGAGAGGGCTGAATTTACAGAGGAATTTAGCGAGCCTAATGGCCCAGACAGGATGAATGAAAGAACGCTGTAAGGGGGGGAAGACAGGAAAAGAGCCTATTGAATACATAAAAAAAGTGCATTTATCTGAGATCGGTGACATCTTCAGCTCTTCATTAGTGACTGAGTAAATATCTCAAGTAAATACAAGCAGGCCTACAAAAGAAGAGAGAGGGTGATGAGGTGGTTGGATTCTTAGGATGCTGGTCTTATGTTGCTCCCCTGAAAAGATCATTGCTTGCTAACTCATCTGTGCACCCTGGCCCCAAATTTCTGTTTGTTGGAAAAGCAGCAGACGCTCCCCGACTCCCCCTGCATGGCCCCCTTCAATCTCCTCACAGAGGACCATGCCAGAAACTGGACTAGAGGCCCTGTGAAACACACACTCCTCGGCTTTGTGCTTACACTAAACTTTAGCTCACTGCATGCAGTTATTATTCTACTCATTAAGTGAAACAAAAGAGCTGTAGCTTTCTTTTGCATTAAACAACTGCTCCCTGCATTCGGCACATCTGCTAATTCAGCACGAATTGCGATGTGTTCCTAACCTGAGAGGCGATAGTGCAGTGCAAAACAAAGTTGAGACGTCGAGACTGAGCATTGTCGGATTACGGGGTAGGAGGGATCAGATGTCATGCGTGTGGACAGTAAAGGCACAGTTGGTGTGGTGAGGGTTAGCGGGAGCGGGGAGGGAAGCAGCTCAGCTGGTGCTGCTGGAGGACACGTACAGCAGTCTGCGTGTTTCTGTTGGCAGACCACCCACACAGCACGCATCCATCTATCCATACGCTGTCCTTTTTTATCTTCCCCCTTCCTGTCTCTCTGTCAGTCAGACTGTAGGAGATGTCTGTGTCTGCGAGTGAGGATTTGCTACCTTAAGCCCAGACTCCGCCCTGTCCCTACTCCTGCAGACCCCGGCAGGATCCAGACTCTGCCTCAGCTCACTACTTCCCCCCACAGATCATAACATACACTATTGTATGTAGTACAACTCATAAGACACTTTGCATATTATAATGGAGTCTTTCAACTTCCATTCACCCTTTCATTTTCATAGACACGATTAGAGTGGAAGTCGCTATGAAAGTAATCCCCCATATCATGATACAGTCATCCGTATATCATCTGTGGAGGTTACACATACTGGGTATGAACCTTTTCAATCTGCTGTTCCCCTTTCTCTGTGGTGACTAAAATTGAGCCAGACTATTGCAATTCTTTTCTTCTTTTTCATCACACTAAAACACCAAACTAGAAAAATGTGTAAATTACTGTATTTTAGTACTTTACACATGCCAATCTTCTTCAGCTGAGACCTGAATAGGAGTCAACATTTCCACACACACCACAATTCCAGCGTCATGTTCCGGGTTTTATTTCCTCAAACATGAATGCAAATTATAATGTTGACCTCATTCTAGAATATAAATGGGAAACAAACCCAAGTCATTATTTTGGGCTCAGGCTGGTCATCTCTACTCTATTCCTAGTATCACACCAGCCCAGTGGCAGCAGCACCATTGTTGGTAAAAAAAAAAATCCTCTTAGCTGACTGTAGGCAGTGGCGCTCTGGACCTCCATAGCTCCCTGGAAGAATGACACAGTGATTTACTCAGAACAAGACACCATCCCTCAAAGTCATCACTGCAGCATATCCCTCTATGTACACCCAGCTGTGTAATGAAAAGTGACAACACATTGCCATGCTTTTAATGTCTTTGGTTATGGGGGGATGGCGAGGGCTCTGGATGGATAGGGCCCTGTGTAAAAGTATTTGAATGATGTGGTGTGTGCTTTGTCCTGGTTTTTCACAGTCATCGTCTCCAGCTGTGCTCAAAGGAGAAACAATTGAGCCATATTATTCAATATGTTACAGTCAAGTGCATTTAGGACGCACCACAGACTTACGATGTTAAGACTCACTTAAATCGAATCTGATTGGGGTCATTTTGATTTGGACAACACACCACAGTGACCACTTGAGCCAAAGTCCCCGCACTGATTCCAAATTTTTTTGGTTTCAGCAGTGTTTTTCCAGCTTGTTTTGTATGGTTTTATTTACTATCCTGCTGGATACTATTCCCAGAGGGTTCCCTAATCCTCTTACCATATGGGGGGGAGGGCAGAAAATATTTTCTTGCTTCAAGTGTGGCTCCAGGCATAGCCTAAGGCTTATGGCAATTTTGGCTGCAGCTTCCGAGCCCAACCTCAAACCTCGCCATACACCCCCAGCCTCTGCCCCGGCTGTCTTTTCTACCCCTCCGTCCATCGCCGAGCCCCAGATCCATTTTTAGCCTGCAGCATGGAACATGTTTGCTGGTAATACATCAGTAGCCATTATATCCTCAGTAAGATCAGACTCCATTGGGAAAAGCATAACCTTGGGAGTGACTTTGTGGCGAGAGCTGTCAGTGCTCTTCCAACTAGCCTGCTGTGAATCTTAACGTGCTTCCAGTCTTAGGAAAGACTCCCGGGAAAGACAAATCTGAGGGGTTTGTCCAAGGTGTAGGAAATGTGTGTGCCAGTGAAACCTTAAAATCCAAAATGTTCTGAGCCACATTTATTTATTTTGGCTCAAGCTAAGGACAGTTTTACTGTATTTGTATTGTGCATAGTCCAAAGAACCACAATGAATTTCACTCATTGTGAAGTTATGTCATTTGCAATCTGAAATCCTCCTGTATTGTTTGGCAGCACCGCTTCTCTCTGTGTTCTACTCTGTGATACGTCTAGCATACCAAGCCCTCAGGGCACTGACCTGATGATTACAAGGTCAGTTCAGGTTGTATCGCTTTAACCTGAGAACACAAGCAAGCAAACAAACAGCAAATCAGGTTTGATTTGTCAGTAGGTGTCTGCTGCATGCTGAATCATGGTCTGAATTAAGCAGGCAGAGGATCTGTGATGATGTTTTCTCAGCGAAATCCAATCTGTCTGCAGAGAAAAGCTGTTGGATTTTTTTTTCAGACATCCAATTTAGGCAGGTTTAGTTTGAAACAAATCCCCTCATTTAGACTTGATTTAGAGTGAAATATTGATCATGCAAATTGCACGCTAGTGGGTTATGTCCACCAGCCTACAACAGTTTATGTGCACTATACAGTATATGTGTTACATACCTGGTAATGTGTCAAACCAATACGCAGCCCAGTGGCTCATAGTGTGGAGGCGCCAAAGCTTTTTTTCTCCCATTCTCATTGGCCTAATGTGCTGCTTTTTAATTGAGCCAACATCTGAATGCATGGCCACATCTATCGTATAACTTCTGCCGTCGTTTGAGCCGTCTGTTTAGTTTCAATCCCACTGTTTATGTAGCCTGTGTTCAGGCCCATAATGTGGCAGGTTTCGGATGAAATAAATGGGAAAACACACATGGCGGTAACTAATCCCGGCGGCACCATCACACACTCACCACAAGCCACAGAGCCCCTCTCCGCCCCTGGTTCCCACCCGCTCTGACTGTTTCCATCCCTGTTGTCCCATCAGCAGCCGTACCCCCATCCCAGTAGCCCATTAGTCTCCATGCTGATGCAGCAAAGCAATGATGGCCAGTCTGGTGAATGAAGGACTAAGTTATTTGCCTTGCAGCTGTCCATCCGCCAACCTTCAGCCGTCCTGTCTTCTCTCTCAGTGAACTTTCATATTATCAGTGCAATTATTATCATTGAGAGTTGGTTGGCAATGCAAAAGGAGAGACCCAAAGATTAGTAGTGAGTCTCAGAGGGAAGGAGGAGAGATGCGATAGATATGCCGTGATGTCTCTTTACTCTCTGCTGTGTATTAGTCATTGTGTATAAGCATGTGGGTCTGGGTGCAGATTTGCTTGGATGTTGTGTGTATGTATGTGTGTGTGCCAGATGGCTGCCTGGCTGTGGGGTAAAGCTATTATTTTTCTGAGGATGGTATTTTATCAGAGATAATACGCTCAATGCACTGGGTTCTCCATTATTTATTGTTTCTCCATACTTATCTCATTTTTCTAAAGTTGTTTGCTGAGCTTTCCATCAGCTCTTCACGCTCTCCCCGCACTTTTACTTCCTCTGTCTTTCTTTCTTGTTCTCCCATAACCGTTTCCAACTCTGTGGAAAAATTGTTGGTTTTGGTAAAATCCCTCTAAGACACAATCATCAAAGACAGCTTAGGCAATCAAAAGATTCTATTTTGGTGTTATAATAACTCTGTTTGATTGCACTACATTTTAATGACCATAATTCTGTTGGAGAGTGTGTTGTGTAAGCAGAGAACAGATGGCTCAGAGAGCATATTTTAACAACCAAATGACTTGTTTTGTACATGAAGAGCTGACTAGGCACTTGAATTTTACTCAATTACAATTTTCCTCTGAATGGGTCTTTAACTTCATCCTCTCGCACTCCCTCTTCTCTCTCTCCACAGGCATCATCCACCAGATGAAGGGGGACTATGAGACTGCACTGAAACTCCACAAAACACACCTGGCCATTGCTCAGGAGCTGAATGACTATGCTGCTCAGGGCCGGGCCTATGGTAACATGGGTAATGCCTACAATGCCCTGGGAGCCTTTGACCAGGCTGTTCGCTACCATCGCCAGGAGCTGCAGATTTCCATGGAGGTTAATGACCGGGCCTCGCAGGCCTCCACCCATGGAAACCTGGCTGTGGCGTACCAAGCCCTGGGAGCCCATGACCGCGCTCTACAACATTACCAGAACCACCTCAACATCGCTCGTGAGCTCAGAGACGTCCAGAGTGAGGCGCGGGCTCTGGGCAACCTCGGCAACTTCCACTGCTCTCGAGGAGAGTTCCCTCAGGCCGTGCCCTACTACGAGCAGTACCTCCGCTTGTCCCCTGACCTCCAAGACATGGAGAGTGAAGGGAAAGTTTGTCACAATCTGGGTTATGCCCACTACTGTCTGGGCAACTACCAGGATGCCGTCAAATACTATGAGCAGGACCTAGCTCTGGCCAAGGACCTTCATGACAAACTGAGTCAGGCCAAGGCATACTGTAACCTCGGTTTGGCATTCAAGGCCTTGGGAGACTTCACTAAGGCGGAGGAGTGTCAGAAATACCTGCTGTCCCTGGCCCAGTCCCTGAACAATGCACAAGCTCGCTTCAGAGCTCTGGGGAACCTCGGGGACATATTTGTCTGTAAAAAAGACGTGGCTGGAGCCATTCAGTTTTACGAGCAGCAACTGGCCTTAGCTCACCAGGTATGGCCACACACAATGTAGTACAACATATACTAGAACAATTCATCATATAAATAGGAAATGTCATGTGGAATGTAATTTTGACATCACTCACCCAAGTCCCACCTGCTGATATTGTGACATTCTATCTCATTTCAGGTTAAGGAGCGTAGGATGGAGGCCTGTGCCTATGCCGCCCTTGGGGCCACCTACAGACTTGTGCAGAAATATGACAAAGCTCTGGGCTACCACACCCAGGAGCTGGAGGTGTATCAAGAGCTGGGCGACGTGCCAGGAGAGTGCAAAGCCCACGGTCACCTGGCAGCTGTCTACATGGCCCTGGGGAAGTACGCCATGGCCTTCAAGAGCTACGAAGAGCAGTTGGAGCTAGGACGGAGGCTGAAGGATCCTGTCGTGGAGGCTCAGGTGTACGGAAATATGGGCATCACTAAAATGAATGTAGGCGTGATGGAGGAGGCGATTGGCTACCTGGAGCAGCAGCTGGCCACTTTACAGCAGCTGAGTGGCAACGAGGCAGTAATGGACAGGGGCAGGGCCTATGGGAACCTGGGAGACTGTTATGAGGCTCTGGGAGACTTTGAGGAAGCCATCAAGTACTATGACCAGTATCTGTCAGTGGCCCAGAGCCTCAACCGCATGCAAGACCAGGAGAAGGCCTACAGGGGCTTAGGCAATGGACACAGGTTAGTCCTCTGTAAATGAAAGGTGTAATGTTTTAACTGACTGTTTCACATTAGCACTTAACCCAACCCTCCAGGTTCAGGCCAGACTGGGCTTTAATTTCTCAAAAGTCAGGTTCTTGCCAGTTTCCCTTCTTGGTTTTTTAATACAGACCTTATAGTCTGTGTAATGTAATGAATAATGTCTGGGCTGCGTTGCCCATGTTGTAAAGCCATTATAAGTAATGAAAATGTTGATTTTTAGAATTAGATTTAACCTGACAAAACATTAGTCTACATTCTGGTGCCTGGATGGCAAAAGTGGGAGGGGAAACAAGACGACTTGGTCAGCAGTGTTTGCTTCTGCTTTCCTCGCAGTGGCAGAGATGTGTGTAACATACAGCGGAGAGTGGTAACCATCATCTGTGCGTCATGTTGCTGTGGACCTCCATGCACAGTGAAGGGGTGAGGGGTGCAGCTCGCTTTGCTGAACCTGGCTTGTGCAAGATGGAGAGCCAATGACAGACAGAAATAAAACAAGAAAGGGAAGAAGCAGGCCCTAGCTTTTAATAAATGTTGTAATATTAAAAAAAAGGTCTTTAAAATTTGGGTTTCCAATCAAACTCAAGCCCTCGCTGCTGTGGCTCAGGCATGGACTGGGCTTGGACAGAAACTAAACAGGTTCATGTAGAGTTGGGCCTGAGTTTTTTGGGCGTGATCAAAGCTCTGTTTCACATTTCTAGGGAAATACTTTCCATTCTTTGTATTATGCAGCGGTATCAATTTCCCTTAGCTGTCGCAGTAGCAGATAACTGTATTGACTGAGTAATACTAATAATCACAGTAATCCTACTTTGCATATTATTTTTCTCCTTGCGCTCACCATAAAGGACCACCATAGTTTAGAGGCACCTTGCTGGTGAGCACGGCTTGGATGTGAGCCTGGTGCTAGCTGTCTCAGCAGCAGCCTAGTGGCCCTGGCCCTTATCTGTATGCAAAGAGGCTTTGGCACACAGACGTCTGAAACTGAGGGAACCGCAGTTATTTTCGAGGCAACCTCTTACATCTTGTGTCTCTTCTCCCTTCTATTTCTCCGTATGCTTCAAAGAGCTGATAGCATCCTGGGAGACTAACACTGCAAAATAAAACAGGAAAGGCTTGCTGAAATCCTCATTTCGCAGATGATTTTCTTCTTATTGTGCGTCATCAGCATGGCACCACGGCAATCACGCACGGCAGTATTAGCCATGCATGAGTTCAGAGGGGAATAATAGACATCGCACTCAAACCCTTTTCCTCTTCTAACAGCTCTTAGTCAAGCACATATATTATCACACAACATTAATTAAGCTTAAGGCTTTTATTCTTTTAATGCTCCATTTGAACCGGCATCCGGCAATTGTTGGTGGTGCCTGAGCATGTGAATAAAGTCTTTTTGAAGGCTGTGCGGGTGAATAAAATGTCAAGATGGGATGAATGGCACTCTGTCAACATATACACTAGAGGATGGAAGCGAGGATCCTTTGACAGATGACCCATCTCATTTTAAAGGATGGTAGACGGCGTTACCCTTTGGAACACAGCCTAAATTTTAAATTTCATATCGGCGCTCACATTTCTTCTTGTGGCTTTCCACACACACTGTAGTCTGTCTACATCAGCAGCTATCAGCAGTGTGTTGGACATCTAAATCTATATTTCATTTACACCAAAACTAAAATTATCTGATCTTGCAAATGAAAGAGTTGCTGCAATGTGCGCTCCCTGTTGCATCCTAATAGAGCGAGAACAGATATGTATCCCTAGGAATCAAGAATATATTTTCTCCAAGATAAGCAGGGAGATTTATTTTGAGTGTTGTGGGCACTGAAGATATCTCAGTACTTGTTCAATTTGGACAGAAAATAGCAGTGACAGATTTTCTTTGAGGTTGTCTTGTCGGTTTCTTATCGCACATATCTCAATCCTAATCTCATTGGTTTTCTGTCTTTACCTTCAGGGCCATGGGAAACCTACAGCAGTCGCTGGTGTGTTTTGAGAAGCGGCTTGTGGTGGCCCACGAGCTGGGGGAGTGTGGAGGCAAGGCTCAGGCCTACGGTGAACTGGGTGCACTGCACAGCCAGCTGGGAAATTACGAGCAGGCTATCTCCTGTCTGGAGCGTCAGCTGGCCATTGCCCGTGATACCCAGGATAGACTGCTGGAGGGCGACGCCAGCTGCGGCTTGGGTGCTGTTTATCAGTCTATGGGAGAGTATGAGACAGCCCTGCGATGCCACCAAAGTGACCTGGAGATTGCAGAGGAAGCGGGCAGCCCCACGCGCCAGGCCCGCGCCTATGGGAACTTGGGCCTTACCTACGAGTCGCTTGGAAACTACGAGCGGGCGGTGGTGTTCCAGGAACAACATCTAAGTGTGGCGGCTCAGACTAATGACTTGGCTGCAAAGACACTGGCCTACGGCAGCCTGGGGAGAACACACCACGCACTGCAAAACTACTCACAGGCTGTCATGTACCTGCAGGAAGGTGAGTGAGTCAGGGGGAACAGGAGAGAGGATTGCCTTTGTTGCCTGAGCTGATAGGCTTAGAGTTTGTGAATTCATGAATATGAAATTCAGAGCCTATTTGTTGCTAAGCCTTTGCCACATTTTTATTAGGCTGTGTGCGTGTGTGTGTGCGCGTGTTTGTGCTTTTGTGCTTATGTGTTATAAGTGCACAGGGGGGATTTTGTGTGCGTATTATGCGTCTGTTGTCTTCTGTGCTGTATAGGTACACCAGCATTTGTGTGTATGTCTGTGCAAAACTATCAGGATGCACGCCAAGGCATTTTTTTTCCTGTTTACTTTTCGCTCTTCTTCACACCTCTATATCTACTTTTCTCAGAGGGTTCTTTGCAGTGAGGTGCCAAAGGATCTTTTCACACGGTGGCTGACAGACTCCTGCCTCTCATGCTTCATTGTCCCCTGCAGATTATAGTGAAATAAAAACCTGCAGCTTGGCCCCTCGAAAATTCATTATGTCAGCGACAGTGCAGGAAGGGTTTTGTCACCGGGGATGTGATAAGTGGAAGCATCCATGGATGTGAGCCGAATGTCCACACCACCGACCTCGCCTGTGCCCATCGACAGACCTCATTCTCAGGCACACCCACCGCGTTACGACCCAAACCCTGTTTGAATCCGAGAAAATTGCGGCTTGTGTAAGAGGACATTTGTATATTTCACCCTGCAGGGAGTGAATGCAAGGGAACAGGAATATATCTCCTCTATCTCTCTTCCGTCCGCTCTATTAGAGGTAGCCAGGCCTGCAGTGACCCATACACCCTCTGCAGGCCTGCTTGTTGAGCTTTAATGGAAACAAAGGCGACAGGCCATTCTGTCTCCACCCTGTCCTCCTGTTGTCCCCCACACTGTCCTTGTATTGTTCCTCAGTCTGGCTGTGAAAAAGAACAGTGCCTTCACTATCCTTGACAGCCAATTATTTCTGGCCAACCTACCCAGACCGAAAAGTTGGCGAGGTTTTTTCCCCTTCAGTTTTTCTATTTTTTCTACTCCTACTGCTAGTCATGTTTTTTCTTTTTTCTTTTTTTTGTTCTTCATGCTGCACTGCTTGTTTTTTGTTTATCGAAAAAGATTAATTGGAAGGAGGGATAGCAAGAAAGCTCCGAACTAGTGCAGATAGTGTCGACAACATGTGACCTCCAAATCAGTGCGTGTGTGTATATGTTTGTGTGTGTCTCTGTGTTGCACATTAATACAGAATGACAAGGCTACAGCGACATACACTTGAAGATACCAATTAATTGCTGATAGGCAGACATAATTTCTGTCACTTTAAGTGTTCACACTGCACCCCCAAGTTATCTTCCCTGTAATGTTACATTAAAGGACGCTGCATATCGCTGTCTCAATCTTAAACAAAAGAGGCATCTTACACCAAGATGCACTTTTCAACGATTAACACAATGGTGTCATTAAATCAATGCTGTCATTGTAGCGACTAATGGAGGTATTAAAGTTTCTCCACGCTTCGTTTATGGAACCACAACTAATGGAATAATAATATTGACCTGCAAAGGCTGGTGGCGGTCAAAATGTACCTGATGTTTAAAGGGTAACACCACCTCAATTAAGCGTTCCAATATGTTATTTCTATAGCCTGGGAAAGTTCAGTCAATATTTTTGATCATGAGCTGCTCTCTCTCAAGCCAGAAAGCAGAAAAGTAGGTCTCAAACTTGTGATGTCATAAGGTATAAAGTCTGGAGTGCTTCATAGACAATAAATGGGAGCCTGATTTTACTTTATTTTATTGTAGTATTCTGAAACAGAAAATGTACGCATATAGTCAGAACATTCCCCCTGGATGCTCTAAGCTTTCCCAATTCATTGTCTATGGAGCAGCTCCAGACTTTATACCCTACAATATCACAAAATTTGACTTTTTACACTCTTTCTGGATTTGGGAGAAAGTTGTTCATGTTTATATTTATATATATATTGATTATTGTGGATTATAAATAAAAACAGTTATATGAAATTACAGTATATACTCTTAAAGAGAAAATCCTATTGAATCCTATCAATTGTAGAACGTATATCATTTGTACATTTACAGACCGTGTTTTTGTATCTTGGATTACATACACGAAACATGTATGGGATAATGAACTCATATAGTACACACTATGAAATCTGTATGATCTGTAAGAAAGGGGCCTTAATCATGTGTAGGACAAAACAGACTAACATTTTAGGTTTATTTACAGATGACGTTACATATGATTTTTTGTATGATTTTGTTATAAACACTATAATAGAACTGACTCAGGAATTGTGTTAAAACACATTCATGTAGGCTGGCCTTTGAACATCTTGTCAGGAGGCATATAAAACTACATGCATTTGGATGATAAGTATTGCAGTGTGAAATGTCTGCGCCTTTCATCATCATATGTGGACCCCTCACAGTTTTCAGTGTGTCTATTTTTACGCTGTACATCTTCATGTCGGTTGCTTTTAAAATGGCAGTAGGGGTTTGACTGGTGGCATGGGGAGCTGCTGATATACTTTTTTGCTTTTAACTTTTGTAGATATTTGTAGCTATTTTCTTTCTCATATTTCATTTCTCTCAGGCTCAGAACAGACAAAAGCTTTCACCTCACTTCAATATATTTTGGTGATGTGACATTCAGAGCTCTAATATAGCAGCAAACCGAGGGTGCAGGTTTCACTTCAGCATTGAAGGGACATATATGAAATGGGGGATTTGGGGGCTCCTCTGTCAGATTTTAGCATCGAGTGCTTAATTTCCTGCATTCTGGTGAATGTTTATGCATCAGTTTGTTCCTTTTCTGCATCAATTTATGGTGTAAAGTCTTTAATTTTGTTAAAATTAAAGTCCCCCCTCTACTTTTGTGTTTTTACAGGGGAAAACAAATACACATGCTCTTAATATTTAGGGGGACATGTCTCCTGCGTCCCCTTCATGGAAGCACAGCTCTCACCCTGAGGTTCCCCCCTGATTAACAACATTAGCTCCGTCTGCTCTGTTGCTGTGGTTTAGTGTTGTTTATGGAGTTAGCACTGTTAGCTGCTAGCCGCCATCTCAGCCACCTCCATGTGGAGAACTGTGTCCAGACAACTCATACGCTCTGAATTTCTCATAGAGCCCCTTTGACATCTGAAAGAAGAAGAAACAAAAACGAATTAGCCTAGCTCTCCATTATCTCATAAATTATTAGGTAAGCTTTTACAAATACCAATATTTAATTCCCAACTCAATACAAATGTCACTACTGTCTTGGTATCAGTGTGAAGTTTGTTTATGTAGGATGAATTTGATTTGTCACAGTCCCCATCATGCTCAGTGTTTAGACGTGTCAGAGGTCTGTGGGAGATTTTTTACAGAGTGAAGAAGAGGGAGACGTAGCAGTGAGAGCTTTTTTCCTTCAAAAATTGTTTATGGTACTTTTACTGTATATGACACACTGGTCTTTCTCGCATGTGGTCATGATCAAAGGGCTCTGTGTTGTCATGTGTCACGAGTATGCATGTGCCTGGGTACTTTGTTTCCGGCGCAACACACTTGTGGTTCTACGGTGCATGAGATTTCGTGCCCTTGTTCCAACCCATGCGTATGTGGTGTCTGCACGTAAAGCCTGTGTCTGAAGCCAGAGGTGCGTGGGCCTCAGGGGCTGCAGAGAATCTCTCACCCAGCTGTCAAGCAGCCTTTAAAGTGTTCTCTAGTTGCTCTTCAGGGCGCAGCCAGCCACGGCCACATCCTCGTGTCAGTCGCTGCTACGTGACTGTGCCTGCGGGGCGCACCAAAGGCACGCACGGTGACAGTGACAGACACTGAATGATACAGAGCGGGAGAACAGAGGGAATGAGAGAGTTAGGGAGGAAAGGAGGGATGGAGGGAAAGAAAGAGAATGGCAGGCGGGCGGGCGGAGGGGATAGACAGGATCGGCATGAGTCATAATTCACATGTATTATTTCACTGTCAACTGGAGAATAAAGAAAACATAGAGTTGGTTGACATTCAGGCTTGATCATAAAGAACTATCACAGAGCAGCTCAGAGAAAGAAAGGTTTTTTGTGTGTGTAGTTGTGTATGTGTGCGTGTGCGTGCAGATAAAAGACTCAGAGCTGGAGTTGAGATGAGTGAGGGGTGAGGCTGTCAGAGAATGAAAAGGATAATTTAGATCTGTTTCCTCTCTCTTGCTCCAGCGCCTAATGAGCCCTAAGCAGTGCCGAGTCCCCGCAAGCACTGCCACCACAGTCAAGATGAAACAGGTAGAAAGAGCGGAGGGTGGGGGCCAGAGACGCAGGCACAGAGATGAGAAAATGAATACGGGAGGTAGAGGGAGAGAGGAGCGCAGCAGATGCATGGGGGGAGAGGGCAGGCAGACGGAGGGAGGGTGTGTGGAAAGATAAGGCGAGAGGGGAGACTGTTGCAGGCTTCAAAGGCTGCCGGCTAGCGTGGCCATGGAGGAGCCATGAAGTCTATGGTTGCGTGGTGTGCTGGGTCTTGCGGAATAGGCTGGCTGTTTCGGGTCACGCTCTCTGTTCTTGGCTTATCTGGTCCAGCCACAGACTGTTTTCCAGGAATGCCGAGAAAAGCAGGCTCGGATGAGGGTGGCTTGGCCCATTTTCTCCTCTCTTTGACCAAAAGCATGTTTAGACCCCTCCATCGCACAAGCGAGTGGAGAGAATAGACTTGCAAATACAGAGCCCCGTGTTAAGTGAGACTGTGCATGAGCAATAGCCCATTGCACACTGCAGACTGCTTGCTGTGCATTTAGCACCTTGTGGGTGATATGTGGCCCAGCAGCTGTCGTTTTTTTTTTTTTTCATCATTGTCCTCTGTGGAGTGGCATTTTCATCTCAGTAATTGGGCAGAACCAAGTACTCTGCAGGCAGACTGAGGACACATGCAAAGATGTGACATACGCCTCACTGCTTGAGGGATTGGAAGTGAAAAACAAACTGCGAGCTCGCCAGGTGATCTGACACAGGCACACTCACTGAATATACACACCTAGGTACACGCACACACACACATGTATACACACACACACCCAAACCTCCCCTGGCTTCCCAGACAACTCAGAGAGTCTCTCAAACAAAATATCACAAAGTCGACTTTGCACTGTGAGTTTGCACACGGTCTATTATTAGCTCATCAGCGTGTTTGCAAATATTTGTAGATGTCTTCATGATATTGTGTGGCTTCTTTTATGCAAGCATTAAGCGAGTGTTTGTGTTTGCTCAGCCAGTCGATGCTTAGCATTGATTACTATGCAGTCCGATTAGTGCTCTAACAGCTTCCCTCTATGGCAGAAGTGTGTGTGTGTGTGTTTTAGTCCCAGTGTGAGCAGTATCTTACAACTGAGGCCAAATATCCAAACCTGTTCGCTGTCAGAACATCAGTACCACGCTATGCTTACATCTGTTACTCTGAAAGATACCTAAGAGTCTGCCTGCTCTGAATAATTTTTACTCTCCTCTCTCTCATCTGCTCCCATTTCCCTCTCTGACAGGCCTGCGGCTTGCGGAGCAGCTGGCTCGGCGTGAGGACGAGGCAAAGATCCGCCATCGTCTTGGGCTCTCTTTGTGGGCCAGTGGGAATCTGGAGGAGGCCCAACATCAGGTATCTCCTTCTCCTTCCTCTTCTTGCCCCGACTCACCTTGCCTCAACTCCTGTCTCCTCTCCTCTCCTCCATCTGGACCCCTTCCAGCAAATCCACCTCTTGTAGTTAAAACTGACCTCTAATAAGCACACATCTGTTAGTCGGCAAAGATTACAAATGAGAGAGGGATGTAGATGTCCAAAGACCTGGGGTGTGAAATATAAGTTTTCAGTAATGCTCTAACGGTGAAAGAAAGAGCCCAGAGGAGAGAAAACAACAGGAGGAGAAAAAAGGAGAGGTGGCTATAGAGCTTGAACACGGCTGCTGGCAATATGCTAGGGAGTCTGTTGAGCTGGTAAATGCTGTCATCTCAGCAGACAGGCGACAGATGACTGAAGATATTTTTTGTATCTATGTGCATGGTCTCAGGAGTCCCAGGCCTCCGCATCACACACAGACACACACACACGCACGCTCCTCTTCAGCCCACTGCCCACCTGGCAAGCATGGAATATCCCCTTAACATCTCTCTTTACAGTCTGTCCACACACCACAGCTCAAGATTTGATTTTTTTTTTTTTTCTTAGCTTGTGTATCCACATGTAAGTCTGTGAACAGTCAGCCAACAGCAGTGGCTGTCAGTTGTGTCTGTAGGGATGTTACTCAGCTGCTTTCATTTTCAAAATCTAGTCCAAAACATTTCTGTTATGATACCAGCACGCTACGTACATCTATGTGACCCAGATAGCTTTCTTTTTCTGTCAAAAAGTAACTTTGTCTGTTAACAATTATCTGTAACAAGAGTTGGAAAAGAAAGACTGGACCAAGGTGGTGACTAGAGCAGAGGCTCATGAGTCATACTGAGGAATTTGTGTTCAATTAAAGCAAAATATTATTCTAACAAGCCGATGCAACATATTTTCCACTGTGTGTTTGCGTTCCAGTTTAACGCTTGACCTTAAGACCTTAATAGTGCATATTAGCATTGTGTTGTCTTTGTTGTAACATACACAGATCCAGTGCTTTGTCTACATATATAGACATACCACAGCAGGGCTTAAGATTTTTTCCCCCTATGTCAGCTCGTAGCCCCAGGGTGAATTGGTGGTGGGAAAGGACACCGTTGTCCTCAGAGTGTACATCAAATGGTTATTCATGAGCTGGCCTGTTGCTACACATGACCTTGGTACATACCCTGACCCACTTCAAACCTCATTTGTATAGGAATTTGTAAAGCACTCATAGATGTGGAATCACAGTACTTGACCTCATGTTCCTTATTCTCTATATATTTAAACTCAATTGTAGTTTAATGCCGTAGCTGTGATCCCGCTGTTCACCGTGACACTCAGATTGACGTGCCTTGATTCTAATCAGCTATTTCACCAACGTACGCTCCCTCTGAGAAGTGCTCACATTCATAAGGAGAGCATGAATCAATAAATTCATGTTTACTTATGTATCTGTGGACTACTGTAGATTTTTTTTTACCTCTGATATCATCTGTCACACAGAATGAGAGTTTACCAGGGAGGTTATTTTTACAAAAAATCATTTGAGGTGTGTGTGTGTGTGTATCAGGCTCCGCTTGTGTTACCCATTCAGTGTGACATTGACATTCACTTAACATGTCAGATAAAAGCCATGTTAGTGTCATTGACGGTAAAACATAAGAGTGCTATCTGAATGCATAGCAGCTGAAGAATGTGGCACATTTTACCTGTAGCACAGCCAAGGCAAGTCACTGCGGACGCAGCACATTTGGGATTGTTTCCCTTTCATCGGTGCCAGGAGGGGTCAGGCCAGAGGGAAAGGCGCTGTGAGAAATTAGTTTCACTCTTAAAGGGATGTCTGCAAGCCTAACAGATTAAACTAGCACTGCAGCAATCCGCCCACAGTCCTATCAGCAAAATCAGCCTGAGACTAGCAGCTCTGTCTACTAGCACTAATGCAGCAGAGCTCACAGATTCTACGCTGATCTCTACTCTCTCTCCCTTCACTCCCTCTGACACACTTTTCCTGCATGACCTTGGGATATGCCAGACGAGCTATTGTGTATGCATGTATGTGTGCGCACAAGTAGCGTGCGCTCTTTTTTTCCTCGTTCTTTTCTCTTACACAACCCACAGTGCTGATGGAATCCATTTCATCCACACCAACAACCCTCTCTCCAATGCAGCTCTTTGTCTTGTACGAACTGTGGTCAAGCAGTGTGAGCAGAGTGCTTTACCCTCTCCGCTGGCCCCCGGACTCCTGGAGAGTGGCTCTATAGCAGTCCCAGTCACCCTACGGGGCTGCCATAGGCGCAAAAATAGGAAATCAATAAAGGCTCCCATGAATCAGCACTCCTGGCTAGCTCCGCTTGGCCAATGTGCAACACTGCCTGCTGCCCCACCTCTCCATTGTCTATCTCCCTCTCTCAATTCAATGTCTGGCAGTGAATAGAAAGGTCTAATCACACAGACAGGCCCACAGAGTTTACAAAGCATTTTCTTTCTTGGATGCTGTCTGTCCAAGATGCCCAGGTAATGGTTTAGCTTCTCATTGCCCTTTCCCATGTCCAAGCAAATAAGAGCCAAAAAGGGGTTTACTTGTGTTAGATGGTGATTCATCAAGCTACATTACAGTACTTTCCTCAGTTGAGAGAGAAGCAGAATTGGAAGGTCTCATCAGTGATGACCAGTGAGGTGGGATGGTGCCATCTAGTGGCCACAATCATTCTCTTGCCTCAAAAGCCCAATCATAGATCCATAGTGGTACATGATTCGGTTGACATTTTTATCCATTGTGTCTTACTGTACCCTGTCTGCTCAAATTCGAGCATGGGTTACCTATAAATATAAATAAACCTATAAAAAAGGCAGCAAAGCTTCCCATAATAATCAGAACTGAATCAAAGTGTGGTGTTGTAGTTTTACTTTGTAAGCGAACAAGCCAAGAATACCTGATGACATCTGATTGTTGCTGTTTATCCTCAGCTCTACCGGGCTTCTGCACTGTTTGAGACCATCCGCCATGAAGCCCAGCACAGCACAGACTATAAACTCTCCCTCTTTGACCTGCAAACCTCCTGCTACCAGGCACTCCAAAGGGTCCTTGTCAGCCTAGGTATGCCATGGATACTTCTCACACCCTACTACTTCATGCTGTCAGGTTCCAGTTTGTTGAAGGATTAAGTTTTTACCTATTGAGCGTAATTGACCTCTGATTACACACAGGCCACCACGATGAGGCTCTGGCAGTGGCGGAACGCGGTCGTACACGAGCCTTCGCTGACCTCTTGGTGGAGAGGCAGACGGGCCAGCAGGACTCAGACCCCTACACCCCAGTAACAGTGGAGCACATCTTGGATACCGTCAACAGCCAGAGGGCCTTGGTGCTTTATTTCTCCATGGCTGCCGGCTACCTGTACAGCTGGCTGCTGGCTCCAGGAGCAGGTAAGGACAGACTCTCTGCGCGGCTGACTGCTCAGATTGTAAATTGTTTTTATTGGGATGCTGAAATCACATCAGGTCTGTCTGTCTGTCTTATTGCTATTGCTTTCTGCCTTAAAACATTCTCTCCAGTGTCAGGCACCATATGTGCTTGAACAATCAAATTTGGCGGATAGGTTTCAAACAGTCCCCTTTTACTGAGGTAAAATAAATTATACCAGCTGAACATATGGTGGTACTATGGCTGGCAGCTTTACACTTTGGCCAATAACTCCTGAACCTACTTATTTTTCTCATTGTGCTTTGTTCAACACATTCGACTTTCTACAAATTTCAATTTTATGCAAAACTTATTATTTACCGTTCTCCTTCAGAGTTGTTAAATTTGAAATATTACACACCATATATTCTTGTAATACACAATAGTTTGTTGATGAATGCTCAATGCTGAAGCACTCAAATGCCGTGTAATTGTAAGGATGGGCCAAAATATTTGCAAAACTGTAGAGATTTAATTGAAAACAAAAATAAACAATACATAATAGTGAACATGTGCAACAGACTTTCAATAAGTATCTTCTCTCTACTGTTTGTATTGAAGCAGCTTTCTTGTACGTAGTTTCACGCTCTAACAACTACACAGGTGAAAGCACGTACACAAAAATAAACATATGACTTGCTTGTTTAAATCAAAACGGATAAAAGGCCTGGAGGCTGTAGCTTGTTTTCAGCTGCAGGGGTAAGAAGGCCAGCTTTAACACCGAGCATCAGTGCCACCTGCCACTCTGCTGTTCGGATTTGCCCCCTGCTTTGCTTCTCACCCCAGAAGGCATCTGCCAATGAACCATGCTAATTGAAAGTGACACAGCCAAACAACATCGGCAACATCTCCGTACATGCCAACAGGAAAACGCTTAGCTGTTGCGCCAAGACAAAACATAATTTCTCTGTCTCTTTTCATCCCATCTCCTTTGTTTTTGGGTTTTTGTTTATTCCTCACTTTTCTTTTGATTTTTTTTTTTTTTTTTTTGGTACCGCTGTACTTTTGAACTTCTTTGTGTACTTCTCTATTTCTGTCTCTTTTGTTGACACGCTGAGTGACACCAACACAGGCAGAGGGATTAAGACGTTGCTTGTTTGTATGACTCGTGAAATTTCAGTTTCACAAAGAGAATAGGCAAAGCTGCGGGTGAACTACAGTGCATGTCAGACAACTCCCGTGGCTGCCATACTGTTAGTTGTTCTTTGGCTGCCTTCTACTCTCTGCTGTAAAGAGAGGAAATGAGAGCTGTGACCCGTGTCCCATGCCACCACCAAGCCTGAACATTTGATCAAATCCAGCTCCCAGGCAACCAGATGAACTTGACCCCCAGCACTAGTCATACGGAGGGGAGGAACACTACAGGGACCAGTGAAGATCTTCAAAGCGCTGAATATTACCCCAGGCTAAGAGGGAGCCACTTGCTCACTAATCGCCTGTCTGTCACTTCTGGCATTCCCTGGCATCCAGCTGGCACACAAACATGGCCTGCTCTAAAGAGGCTGCACTCAATAAAAAGGCTACTAAGGTCCTAATTACTTTAGAAGTGTAAATGTGACATTTTATAGACCTGAATCACAAACACTCTCCATTCAAATTTAATAGAAAGCATACATATGAGCACATCCATTTACACAGCACTGACACACCCACAAACTCAGACACATACACACACAGCCTGTACTCCATCTC
This sequence comes from Epinephelus moara, assembly GCF_006386435.1. Lineage (NCBI taxonomy): Eukaryota > Metazoa > Chordata > Actinopteri > Perciformes > Serranidae > Epinephelus > Epinephelus moara. The sequence goes on from NC_065513.1 coordinate 15,395,215, forward strand.
CCAGTGTGCTTTTCCCCGCCCCCCTCTGATGTTCCTGCTCGAAACTCAGCTGAGCTCTCGTGGCGGGCAGCAGATGGCACAGGCAGCCTACTCTTATCTTTTATTGAACATTATTTGTTTTATTCATTTTGCTCAACAGATGCACTACTGCACGTGGCGTCACTCGCAGCTTTCAGTTGAAACCATCCAATATTCCCTAATGTCATGAGCGAGTAATACAAACGTATTACAAAAAGAGGCGTTCCATTTTTGTTTTGACCTTATTAAACTTTATAAACACCTCAAAACAACCAGTCATGTTTGCCCTCCTTTCTCTCTCCACAGGCATCCTGAAGTTTCATGAGGTGTACCTTGGTGAGGGTGTATCAGAAGGAGGGTCAGACTTCCAGGAAGGGGGTGGCGGCGGTGGGGTGGTCAGTGGCTCTTCATTGGAGCAGCACATTGCCAGCGCCCGTGAGGCTCTGGGAGTGGAGTCTTATTACAGCAGGTGAGATGTTTACAGCTTTCAAAATGATTTTTTGTGTGTGTTTGTTACCTCATTAGCCATATAATAACATTTTCACATGGGAGTAATTGCTAGTTTGCACAAGCCTGTCGCTGGTATCTCATCTAAATCGAAAAATTCCATTTTGCTGCTATCACTGATTTATAAAACCCAGTAGCCATTTAGTCTGTACCCAACCTGTTCTTTGTTGTTTTTCTCCTGAGGCTGGATAGCTACCACGGCTGAGCAGACAAAGAAAAAAAACACACCCACATAAACTGTATTGACGAAAGAATTGAAGGAAAGGCAGTACAGATCACACTGTTTGATGAACAAGGGCTCTTTGGAGAGCGCCTGCTCACCACTCACCAGAAGGAAGTGTAGAAACAACATGACTTATCATCAAAAATGTAGCCTAAACCACAAAAAGATTAACACTTAAAGCAAAACTTTCACTTTAATCTGTAGTAATATCTGAGGAAGGGTTACTTTATCATTCAGAAAGTGTGTGTGTGCGTTAAAGAGTGTTATTCTGCCCCATTGCACCCTGTGATGACAGGCCTCCACCACCTTCCTAAAGTACTCCTCTCTCTCCCCAGTGGGAATAAATGAGACGGAATAATTGCTCTTTGGATAGCCAGACTATTGAACCCACCAAACAAACATCGAACCTGACAAGTAAAGGAAGAGAGAACAGGGTTTCCTGAGAGTATCAGGAAGAATGGGAAGAAGGTTAAGACTCAGTGGTAAAATCAATGGAGTAGAATTCAAAGAAGCAGAGCCTGGTGGTTAAAGACCAAACAGGCAACAGGGAATGTAGCCAGAGGGACTCTGCAGGAGGAAATGGCAAATGTGGCGAGATATATCGACAGCTAATATCACCGATCGACATCCACGGGTCTGCACCGCGTTTGACGTTAGCATCGTTTCTCTAGTTGGTGTTTGATCCATAGTGCCCAGCTGGTCCGCCCAGTGCCAGCCTCCGCCACCCCAGCAGCCTGGCCCTCCTGCCCCATTACCAGCTCATTTACTACTCCAATGGGAAGCCGCACACACGCCACTGCGCCTGGATGGGCACAATATGGCACCACTTACCAGCCCATTCATTCTCCAGAGTGGAGAGAAAGGGTCTGAAATGAGTGGAGAGGGAAAATGAATGGAATGGGGAAGAATGGGGGACAGCATATGTGTGTAAAAGAAAGGGCGATATAGAGAAGGGAGGATGCAGCCTTTGTGATAGAAAACTATACATTAACAAATGGATTTCTTGGTAAAATCATCTTTTTTAACTGCATTGTATGCTGCATCCAACATTTCTTCAGCCCAGGTCTATTAGTACGTACACACCGGGAGAATGAATCTCAAATGAGACACATACTGCATGGATTTCAAGAAAAATAGTGGTGGTGGTGTTGCGAGGGTAAGATGATAAGAGATCCCAGTGTGCAAGTTCACACTCAGCTACCGTGAGAGCAAGAAGCTGACATAAGAGTTACATGATATGGGTGCATCAGAGAAGAGGTTCAGGCATGAAGGGAGAGATAGGGGGAGTGGTGGCGTGGCAGCGATTGTGGGTTGGGGGTGGTTGACTCCCCACTGACTGGATCAGCATCACCAGCATTATAATGAAAGGATTTAACTCTGCTTACCATCAGGGTGTTGGACCAAGCCTGTGAAATTAGGCCAAGTGTGTGTGGGTTGAGCAGTGTGTGTTTCGGGCAGATTGGGAGTGTGTGTAGTTGACTTATCCGCAGAGAAACAATGTAAGTCTGTGTATTGTCTACTTTGCAGAAGTGCCTTTTTCTTGCCAACATTTCAGCGGCTGTGCATGTCTCTCACTCCGTCTTGCTCTCTCTCCCTTTCTTTCAGAGGGTGTTCGAGCAGTGAGACAGAGAGCGAGGCGGGAGATTTGTTGGACCAACAATTTGAGGAGCTCAACAACAAGCTTAACTCCGTCACTGATCCAACAGGCTTCCTGCGTATGGTGTCCAGAAACAACCTCTTCAACAGGTGGGGGATTTTTGCAAATCACCTGGACGTCCCTACTCTCTGTTTCTGTGCAACAGCCCTAATCAACAAGCGCTACTAAGACCTACTTTTCCACCAAAAAAAAAAAAAAACAGATAAGAAATATCTGCTAGGGTAAGGAGATTCATGGGTATTGTGGCTCATCTGTGAAAGGAGTCTTTTCTCCTTTGTTTAGCCAGCACAGAGGCAGCATGTGAATCCTCCTTATTAAATAGAATGAGTAGAGCCAAGCTGCTAAAACCCTTATCAACTGCCTACTCTGATGGGGCCTTGTGTGTGTGTGTGTGTGTGTGTGTGTGTGTGTGTGTGTGTGTCGTGTGTGTGCCAAATACAGACATCGATGTGGTTTTAAGATGTTTGCCCTTTCTGTGTTTGTTTGTTGTGCAGATTTATGACTGTTGATACTTCAGTGAATCTGCCAGTGGCTCGTTCGGAGCATTATTTAACGATACTGTGCAAAGCGTTCATTTACACTGCCCTGATTGGCAACGTATACCAATAGAGTGTGTGCATGTGTGCGCATACATGTGTGTGTGTCTGGGTCATATTTCCCTGTCCTCGTCCACAGTTGAGCTGCTCTTTGATGAGAGGGTAATTCCAGCTTTAATTGAGTCTCGGTGCTCATTAAGCCCCTTTAATGGGCTGCCGGTAATAATCCGCTCATTCTTTTGGGCCTCAAAAAACTCTGAATTATAAAGCTCCTCATGCTTAGGAGCCTATCGTCTATCACAATGTTAAAGCAAGAGAAAAAGAAGAAAACCTCATTGTGATTTCAAGTCGTCCATCCTGGGGTTTGATGTCAGATAATGTATGTGTATGTGCTTTTCATGGGCTCTATTTGACCTCTATTCTCCCTATCATTTTTCCCTAACATGTTAAGATTTCGGCTATTAGCGGTATGAATACCTCAGTATTTCCACAATTACTTATTATAATGAAAAAGGAGCAAAATGAATAAACTCTAATTGAATGACATTTAAATCAAAATTGGTAGCAGAACAGTATACTCACATTAAAAGATCAGTGCTTCTTGGTGTGATATCTTCGTTTGGTATTATCATTGATTGCCCTATTTTAACACAGAGATCTAATCTACACCAGGGAGCTTGGAAGGATTACTATGGGAAGGTGATAATGAAAGTCTCCTTCGCATCTAATCCCCTCAGTGTGTAATTGAATACGTTTTTATGCACAATGATAGCATAATGAGATTGTTGGAGGATCTTGATGAAGTTGTCAGTGAAGAGGCAGCAAGCACTGGTAGAACTGGATGCCTACATCAAAAGAGCTGAATGGCCACTAGCCACACTAGCTTGAGCAATACTCAAAATCGCAGCTAGAAATTAGGTCAGTACAAAGAGCTCTATGTGTTGTAATAAAGGGCGACTTGTCTACCTTTGTATCACCTCTGAGATCACACTTGAAGGCACGACTTTCAACTGCAGCCCAAAATAAGCAGCCGCTGCATGCAATCTTCACCTTCAGCATCACCGCTCTTAGTCTTTTCTTCTCGCTGTTTCCCTCTACACTTGACACTCACCTTCTCTTGGCTTATCCCTTGCCTCCTCTCTCATTCTTCCTGTCAGGCTAACAAACGATTGTTTGCTTTCCCATGGAGGCTCATGCCAAGGCCTGGGAGAGAGACAGAGTGTTGGGAGGCTGGAGGGAAGCCAGTGGCCAGGGGCTACCAGAAGGGCAGGATAGATGTCTGTTGGCTCGGGCCTGGAGGAGACTCTGGCTGGTGGAACAGATGGAGAGTTGTGACAAGTGCGGCCATAAAGCTCGGCCCCTTGTGTGCCTACAGCACCAAAGGCTTCTAACCCCACGGCCACCATTAGCACAGTTCTCAGTATGTTGTGTGTCTCTGCCTGAGCAGGGAGCTGTCACCCCTCGTCACAGCAGACATGCCTCAAACACACAGGGCTGTTACCTTATTTTGTCTTTGTGTTGCAACATAGTCATTGGCAGTGCAATGGAGACACTTATCTTTCATCAACTGGAGGCTCTGAGTTTTCACTGAATGTAGAGAAGGTACCTGTAAAGATTTGATGAGCCCTGCTCTCTGCCTCCTCCGGAGGTGATTCTGGCAAGCCATCACTACTTCATGTGTCTTTAAACGCTACATGTCCACAGTGCAATACTGCCATCTAGTGGAGCTTTCCATACTGGCATTATATTCTCTGTAGTATTGCTTCCTGTCATGTGAAATTATATGTATGTGTTCACAGAGGGATGGAGATCCAGTGTGGCCTGCCTTCATCTGCCTTTTACTCCGCGTGATTTAGATCTGACAGTGGGTATATTAGAAAAAGAAAGATGGGCCTTTATGATTGAGCGTTGGATCACTCTCTTCTGCTGCAGCTTTGTACTGCTACCACACTCAGACTGAAAAGATTACAGTGGCTGAATTTGCGTCTTGCTAGAACCGTATCTGATGTAACACAATGCAGCGAGTCAGACATCATGGAGCTTGTCAGCCACGTTCCAAACACATCTGCAAAGCTCATTAAGAGCAGCGGGAAGGTTTGATGTTAAAAGACAGTTTGACACATGAGACCTCTGTTTACACGCAGAATCTTTACACAGATTTTAAATTGTATAGTCTTATGAAAGACTTTAAAGGGGTACTTTGCCTGTTTTCAATCAGCTTTGTATCATAACAATGCGGGTAGTGTGTGTAAATGAACTGTGGTAAACCTCCATCTTACCAGCTCCCAGTTATCTTCCAGTTCAAACTGGCTCCAAGGCTGTTGCTTAAACTACGGATTATACGAACACAGAGAGTACATAGTATAGCACATTAAAGTCCTGCCCCCACCGGGGTGGAAAACAATTAATTGGCATCCAATGAATTTGTATTGTGTGTAGGTGCTTTCTTGTCATTAACGTCTGCCAGAAAACAACTCAAAAATACCTAAAAGCTGCTTTGTGGTTGGATGCGCTACCAACATGGTAGAGAATCCATAAGTAAGATTTTACAAGCTGCTGAACCGAAAAACTGAGCCTTTAAGCAGTAAGATATGAGGCATGAGCAGGAAGATATGGGAAAACTGTGAGCTCCTGACACTCAGTATGTCTCTGTGCAGCAAGCATTTTGCTAATTTGGCTTGACAAACTGTAGAGGTTGAAGCTAACTAAGCAATGTCTGGTTTTGATGTTTGTTAGGTTTAATGATGATCATGCCTGGTGAGTTAATAAAATAGTTGTAAATATCAAAGCATGTCACAACTGGCCATTCAGTGGGATCATTTCTCAAAGATAAGCAAGGTAAGGAGAAGGGACACACACACAGGTCGAAAGAAGGTGCTAAAATAATCCATTGACATGCTGATATCAGTCCTTTGTTGCATATTGTGGAGCCGATAGTTTTCCCCTCTGGTGGGTGTTGTTTTCAGAGTATGATGCTTTGCACTCTGTCTCTATACAGTAGTTCAGAGATGTTGGCTGATGTAGAAGTTAGTATTGCCTTAGTTCCTTTGTCAAAAAGCCTATGAGTTTCTGTTGGATTTTAATAATTGCGGAAAATAAAATGTTTACGATAATTACACATTTTGTTCAGCAAGATAATCTTCACAAATAAACACCACTTTTATCATTTTTGAAACCTAACTGCAATTACCACAAGTAAAAAGCTAGCGTCAGGCTATAAACAAACTACACCATGGTTACATCCCCACCACAATGAGGCTGTAAGCATGGCTTTGGCATGATGGCATTCTGTACTCTCATTTAGCCACTTGGTAGCAACCGCCTTCTTTAAGACACGTAAAAGCTTCAAAATTCGCGAGTGGGGACAGATCTTATGTCGTAGAACAAAACATGAAAGTCTCTTAAGCTTTTGTTAACCACAGACCTTATTGCAGGCATCTAACCAAAAACCCATTAAAAGAAACCACTGACTTTGAGATGAGGAAACTGGGAGTGCTGAAATGCTAACTCATTGTGGGGTTTTAGGACTCATTCCTGGAGGCGAATTTGCAAATCCTGGCATTGCCTATTTCTCACCTAAAATGTCTTCAGAAACATATTTTAGTGCACTGTTTGGCTATAAGACAAGAATTTGTATTAATTGTATTATTGCACCTCATAGAACAGGAAGTGGCCACCATAACAGTAAAACTAAGAAGTGCTGATAAAATGTGAAACAAGATTCTGTTACTGCGGTGCCTATTTCTCACCTAAAACGTTTTCAGAAACATATTTTAGCTTACTGTTTAACTGTAATTCAAGATTGTTTGTTACCAGCCAGTTGTTTGCTATGGAAAAAACGGCCAAGCTTGCATTATGTTACCCACCAGTGGGAGCATTTACTGCTCCAGTGAGGCGCAGTGCATTCTCTGTGTTGTAGGTTTTCTACCTCTTGAACAAAAGCAAAAGCCCCTTTTCTCTGTTTTCTCTTGTCATGTAGCACCAGTTTCAAAAGAATTTGTGTCTTTCTACCGCATAGACAGCTTTGTTGTATAAAAAGACCATCTTTCCAGCAGTAAAATACTTCTTTAAAGACTTGAATTGTGTTGAGTGTTTTCAATTACAAACCTTGTGTTGACCTTACAGCAACAATGGCAGCATAGTGTTCTTAGGACCAAATTTGCATAGTTATGTTATTCACTTTGTCATGTATAATAATGTCAGTTTAGACCTGAAATTGGTTTTGACTCGGCAACCCTTGAGTCGTGGGGACTAAAGCTTCGCCCCCAAATCTTGAATATTTGTACATCTGGAAGAAGGAAGGTCATTTTGTAACTTGAAGAAAAAAGAGATATTGTCCCTGCATATATTTTGGGAGCTTATTTTGAATGCACACTGTGGCAAATTGCTTAAACCAGCTTGGGTCAGCAGCATAAAAGTATGTTGTGCGAATGAAAACATTGTTTTGTGTTATGTTTGTGCAGGAGCTGCCAGAGTATGACCAGCCTGTTCAGCAACACCATGTCCCCTGCCAAAGATGGTAACTCTTCCCTGCCTCGTCGCTCCAGCAACCTCGGAAAGCCTCCACTCCGGGCACTTTATGATTTGCTCATTGCACCTATGGAGGGGGTGAGTTCTACCTCTATGGGTCATTGCCTGCCTGTTGATGTAGCTGTGTGGTAGGGAAGAAAACAGCATAAGAGAAAATGCCATTATGAAAAAAGTGTTTTTACACTAATCCTTTTGTCTGACAGGGCTTGATGCACTCCAGTGGGCCTGTTGGCAGACACAGACAACTGGTGATGGTGCTTGAAGGAGAACTGTACCTCATCCCCTTCGCCTTGCTAAAAGGAAGCTCTTCTAATGAATATCTGTACGAGCGCTTCAGCCTCATCGCTGTTCCGTCCATCCATGGCCTTGGATCCAGTGCAAAGGTTGACCTTAATTTGATGACTGAAAATTTATGCTTTAATTTTATTTTAAACTCTAAAAACTGATATGGACTTTTATAGCCACATATTGGAGTCATCTTTAACAAATTCTGGAGTTTCTGCCCTAAGATTGTACAAGTGGAATGTAACCATTGTTCTTGTGTTCCTAGGCTCATTCCCGCCGCCCTGGACCAGCTCCATGTGGTGGTGTCTCAATGGCAGCAGTGGTAGGAAACCCGAGACTGCCCTCCCCTGTGATGGACCGCTGGCTGTGGGGACCCATGCCTTCTGCAGAGGAGGAGGCTCTAATGGTGGCTGAGCTGCTGGGCTGCCAACCCCTGGCCGGCTCGGCTGCCACCAAGGAAAGGGTAATGAGCGCCCTCACACAAGCTGAGTGTGCCCACTTCGCCACCCACATTTCCTGGAAATTAGCAGCTCTGGTGCTCACCCCAAACCCTGAGGGCGTGCCCGGTGGGGCAAGTGCCAGCGTAGGAGTGGGAACAGTGGGGAGAGGTGCAGGGGGGAGGAGAGGCAGCAGTGGTCGAGGCAGGAAGGGCTCCATTGGAAGCGGTTACACCATCCCAGAGTCTCTCCACATGCAGGATGACAGCAGTGACGTGGAGAGCATATGTGACAGTCCGCCCCTGCAGGAGTTCCTGCTCACAGCTGCAGATATATTGGACCTGAGGTTGCCTGTCAAGCTGGTGGTGCTGGGGTATGTTGGCTGGTTAAGTGGAACAAATTTAAATAGTGGTGTCTATGTTGATTTAGCTCCTGATATTTTATTTTTCCAAGTTCTGCGGTAGTAATTAAGTTACTTTATATAAGAAAAAAAATATAATCAAATTAGTCACACTGTAAGTGTGAATTAACAGTTGATTTACAGACATGCTGTAACTGATGAGAATGGGATAGGATAACGTAGAAGATAATAAAAGCAAATAATGCTTGAAATGTTATGCTATTAAATATTTTATAGCTTTCTAATTCAATTATACGCTTGTGTGTCACTTTGGCTACAGGTCGTACCAGGAGTCCAGCAGCAAAGTGACAGCAGATGGTGTCGTGGGATTGACTAGGGCCTTCCTGGCTGCTGGAGCTCAGTGTGCTCTTGTGTCCTTGTGGCCTGTCCCTGTCGCAGCCTCCAAAGTTTTCGTCCATGCCTTCTACACTGCCCTGCTTAACGGGACCAAGGCTAGTGCAGCACTGGCAGATGCCATGAAGACTGTCCAGAGCAGCAAGCAGTACTCGCACCCGTCCAACTGGGCAGGTTAGAGACGTTAATCATTCATGTGGTAATTCTACATTTCTGTAATAAAAAGAGATGACCTTGTAATGGAGCTCTCTTCATTGCATTTTTTTCTGCCCAGGATACATGTTGATTGGCAATGATGTGAAGCTTAACAGCCCATCTTCCCTCATTGGCCAAGCTTTGGCGGAGATTCTACAGTATCCAGATCGAGCGCGTGATGCTCTGAGAGTTTTACTCCACCTGGTGAGATATAGACACACACGCACACACAGGGTCTTACTTATTATACAAAATCTCACGAGCAAAGACTCACATGAATACTGATGCTGCACTTCCAGGTGGAGAAGTCTCTTCAGAGGATACAGAATGGCCAGCGTAACTCCATGTACACATCCCAGCAAAGTGTGGAGAACAAAGTGGGGGGTGTCCCCGGCTGGCAGGCCCTGTTGACAGCTGTGGGCTTCCGTCTCGACTCTGTGGGCACCGGTATGCCCGCTGCAGTCTTCTTTCCCACTGCTGATCCAGGAGACAGGCTCCAGCAGTGCAGCACCACTTTACAATCACTACTGGGTATGCACTTGAGACTCTATGTCACAGTTAATTAAGACTCAGAAATTGTTCAATGCTTTACTAACTTGGTGCTTATGTATTTTATATGCTTATTTTAAAAACATTGTTTTCTACATCCAACACATCTAGTTCTGTCCTCTGTGTATGTAACATTCATATCACTCCACAGATCACCTATTTAGTCCCACTGCTACTTATTTTGCTGTATAAAAAACGTGCCTTGTGTATGAATAATGAGGAACTTTCTTTGATCCCATCCCTCAGGTCTGCCGCCACCAGCTCTCCAGGCTTTGTGCAAACTCATCACAGCTTCAGAGGCAGGAGAGCAGCTCATCAATCGGGTAGGCCCCCGCAGCTCTGAGACAATGCTACTGGGTTTTTAAATCTAATGCAGCACATAGACATTGATCTTTGGCTCAAACGACAAACACAATTGCTATTATTTAACGTTAAGAAATACTGAGACAGTCCCTCTCACTTTTTCTGACACGTTTGCACACCTTTGTGCCATGAGGTTCTTGCTAGAAGAGAATATCAGGGATATTTCATTGCATAACTTAGTTACATCAGGACTGGATATGCACCGGCAAGCTGCAGCTTAATCTGCACTGAAATGCAACATGGCAGCCGGACTAGCAGTCCTTCAAGTACAAAGTCTTAACCACAATCTGAGTCCTGTTCTCTTGCACCCGAGCTCGTGACATCAGAGCATTAATCTTACGCCTTTATCCCTCTTTACGTGTAACATGTGGCTATCACGTACTTAAAGTGAAAGACCATCCAGTTAATTGGTGATAAGCTGTTTTTGTTGCCTCATACTGCAAATGCACAGAACATGAAACATGCTGGATCTAATCTGTGTATGCTGATTGCATCAAACTATTAAACACCTCTGTTACTTGTTGCTGTTATCCTTCTTGTTGACCTGAACCCTTGTACCCTTTGTGAATGGCCTGTGTGCATGCAATTAAAAGCCTATTCTCTCTCCCCTGCCCCTAACGTGCGGTCTGAAGGCTGTTAAAAATATGGTGGCAATGGTAAGTGTGCCTTCACATGCCTGCACTCCATCCCATTCTACCCTTCTCCTCCTCTCTTCTCTGTCTGTCCTGCTACACTTTCTTAATTAATAAACCAACACCTTTTTGTGTAGAAGCTGCATGACAATCTAATGATCAGTTTTGTTGTTTTTCATATTGTTTAGCATTTGCATGCATAAAGTGTAGCCAAGCAAACATTTACTGTTTCTTTCTTCACTGCTAGTTCCTGTAGTCAGATCTTAGGGATTTTTGGTATTAAAAGATTTACAACCCTGGTTCATTACAGGTCAGAGGGAACTTTCAGGGTGGTAGAAGGGATAAAGCTATGATGTAAAAACAAACCTCTCATAATTACAAAGAGTGAAGTGAGCAAATGAGGCATGTTTCTACTTTCTGCACAGTTAATCATGTTGACAAAGGTGTCTCTGTCAGAAGCCATGTAATCGCCTAACAAACCAGGCAAGTGTGCTCTCAGGGCGCATGTAAACCCCGTAAAGCGGACACCCTTTAAGCTCTGAATCAGGTTCTTTTGCCCTGAGTACTCCAGCATAGTATTGAAACATGGAGAAACAGATTCATACCTTCTCCAGAATATATGTGTACAGCAGTGGCACAATAAGATGTGGCTGCCATTAGGTTTAATAGATGAAAAGGCAATATTAATTGAGAGTAAGGAACTGTATAATGTTGCCGTTGGATGATTTAAAGTCTTGATAGAATAGAAATGGTTTGATCACACAAATTAATTGTACCCATTAATCAAATCTGCAGTAGATTTCACCAGTTTATTATAGTCTTGCACTCATTCCTAACCACTCCGTGCCTCTTGCGCCATTTGTCTTCTCCCTGTTCTTCTCCAGCTCCACCAGGTGCTAGTTCAACTCCAGACAGGAGAGAAAGAACAGGATTTCTCCCTCCTGCCCATTCAAGTGTCCATCAGTGTACAGCTATGGAGGCTGCCAGGATGCCATGAATTTCTGGCTGCTCTTGGTGAGTCACCTGTTTCCTAAGAAAACTATTGATTCCTGTCCCCTCCAACATCCCACCCCCCATGCATCCATGTGTCCCTGTGGACTCTTAGACACATTGTCAAATGTTTGAGTTACAGCTGTTGCTTTTATTTGTGCAGGATTTGACTTGTGTGAGGTAGGCCAAGAGGAAGTGGTGCTGAAGACTGGTAAGCTAGCCAACCGCCGCACCTTGCACTTTGCTCTCCAGGCTCTGCTGGCGCTGTTTGGTACGTAAACTTATATACTCGATGTTCATTGTATCATTTCTGTTCTTGACTGCACATTGAAATCATCCAGAATGTCCATTCACCTTTGTAGCAATCCTGTTGTTTTTATTAAGTGTGACATTGTTTCCTGTTCTCTTCCTCTCTTTGTTCAGACTCCACAGAACTGCCCAAGCGTCTGAGCCTGGACAGCTCATCTTCCCTTGAGTCTCTAGCTTCAGCCCAGTCTGTGTCCAACCCCCTGCCCATGGGATACTCAAGCCTTCCTTTCTCTCCTCCTTGCCTGGACAATCAGGCATCAGATGCCATCTCTGTCTATAGTCTCAGCTCTGTAGCCTCCTCCATGAGCTTTGCTTCCAAGTCAGACTGTGATTTCCTTAGTCATCGGCAACGCAGTGGGGCCACTGCACACTACTCTATCCACAAACACCCTCATGTTCCCCGCAGTCGCTCCTCTCCTCATGGGGCAGCTGCTGCTGCTGCAGTTGCAGGAGCCCGGGGGGACGATGAGGAATATGAGGGCTTTTCCATTATCAGCAGCGAGCCTCTGGGAAGCCACTGTGACTCTCTGCCTCTACCACCAGGCCACAGCCAGCGCCACCACCGTGGAGGCAGGGGGGTGGTTGGCGGGTCCGGCACAGGGGCAGGGAGAGGCTACACTGTATCAGTATCATCAAGGGGCAGTGTTAGCACACCTACATCTCCTGTCAAAGCATGCCTAGTGCCCAGCCCGAATTCACCATTCCAGAAGGTGGGTAAGGTGAGCAGCTCAGATACAGGGGAATCTGACCAGTCCAGCACTGAGACAGACAGTACTGTCAAGTCTCAGGAAGAAAAAACTGTCCCTTTGGATCCTCAGGAGCTGGCCCAGAAAATCCTGGAGGAGACTCAGAGCCATCTACGGGCTGTGGGTAGTCTTCAGCGGGCTGGGCCAGAGGGTGCGACAGCTGCAGGAACCTCAACCCGGAGCAGCGCCTTCCGTTCCTCTGAAACTAGCGCATTCAGCCGTCCTAACAGCAGTGCTAGTGGCCGAGCTCAATCCTCCCCAAGACCCAAACCTCCCTCCCGTTCCTCTTCACTGCAGAAGATAAGCTCTGGCTACAATAGTCCTGCAATCTCTGAGTCTTCCCAAAAGGAGGGCAGCCATCCTTCGCCAACTCTAGACAGCCATGCACAGTTCAAATTAAAATACCCAAGCTCCCCATACAGCGGCCACATCTCTCGTTCCCCAAGTAATGTGTCTCCCAGTTCTGGCCACCAGTCTCCTGCTGGTAGTGCTCCATCCCCTGCCCTGTCGTACTCCTCCACAGGTTCAGCCTGCTCTACATCGGCTGATGTCCCAGACTTGGACCGGCTTAGAAGAGGGGTGATTGATGAAAAAGTCCAAGCTATCCACAATCTGAAGACCTTTTGGGCTAATGCCGCCGCCCAACAACAGCAACATCTAGGTCCCGTCAGAGCCATCCACGGCGCTCCTGGAGCCCTTGCTTCTGCCAGTAGGGACGTACTGAGCCTTCTGAACCTCTCACCACGCCATTGCTCCCCTAACGATACCCAAGACAGCCTGGAGCTGCGGGAGCTGGGGCTGCAGTCACTAGATAGGGGCAGCAAGAACTCTTCCAATGGACACCACTGCTCCAATCCCAGAAAAGTGGCCCCATCACCGACTATTTCCACAAGCAGTAGCCCTGGTGCTCGTTCTATCCGACTACCTGCTGGCAATGGATACAAGTTCCTGTCGCCTGGAAGATTTTTCCCTTCCTCTAAATGCTGAGACATTTACAAGGGTCCTATACTTTTATCTATCATTTACTATCCTGTGTGCTGGAGGTGTGGGGCACTTTTTTGAGGACCACTATTGGTCCACCAAGCTTGACTTACAGTGAGAAGGATTCGATTGGTCAGTGAGTGTGATCCCGCAGAGGCACATGAATGCTTTAGAGGGTGTCTTGTCTTTGTGCCCATAACAATGTAAATGGCAATGAGAAATACTCAACGACCTGATACTGTGTTTGTGTGTAACTGTGTGTCAGGTAGATGTAAATGCCATTTGGTATTTTTCTTTGCTGTTTGTGTGGGCCAAGATGCAACAGCTATGACTGATTTCCTCCATTCTATTTTTTTTGTTTTGTTTTTAAATTGAATGGTTATTGTTATTATTGTTTGTTATTGTTATTAATATTATAATAATTATTATTATGTTTTGTAAATTAATTCCAGTGTTTCACAATCAGTATTAAGCGTTTTTATATTATTAAAAAGTGAACAAACCTGTACCATGTAAAGATGGATAGAGTGGAGAAAAAAAGATTTAATATTTTTTATTGAAATCAAAAGGGCATTTTGCCTGATTTCTTTGTGAATTGAGTGTCTGCTCTGAAGCATGGATTCTCTTGCTATTCAATGTTAAGTACCATGTATGACTTTTTAGCCCATGATTTTTTGAGATTAAACATGAACGTTTCATGACAACCATCTGTCATTTATCAGTAAACTGTTTCAATAAAAAAAACATCATGTTTGCTTTCTTGTATCCCTGACTGTACATTATTCTGTTGTAGATAGATAGATAGATAGATAGATAGATAGATAGATAGATAGAGAGAAGTAGAAGTACTGATTGTAGAGTAAAAATATTACAGTCAGTGTTTTAAGATTATATATGGTGTCTTTAGATTAATATTACTGCTACATTCATGTGTATGTTGCATTTTACCACTGTAAATGTTTAAGGCCATGCTATATAAGGTCATCATGTGTGTAGCGTTGCTGTCCATCTATCTCTAAAAAGTCAACTTCTCATGATGTCAGAAAAACAGGCCTGTTTTCAGCCTTGTGACGATGCATTTTCCTGATCCAAAGGGGTTTTTTAATAGCTTATTTTGCTTAAATTAGGAAGAATTTTCTCACCACATAAAGGTACACGTCATCCTTCAGTTTAAAATACACATTTACATATGGAGATGGTTTTCACTAGGCAGAAATAGTATGAAAAATTGTAATTATAAAATAACTAAAGCCATCAGACAGATGTAGTGGAGTAAAAAGTATTTAATTTAATATTTACCTCTGAGATGTAGTGGAATATGAAGTTGCATCAAAGAGAAATTCTCAAGTAAAGTACAAGTACCTCTAATTTCTACTTGAGTAAATGTACTCAGTTACATTTCCAGTGACAGATACCAGGTGTTAGGACACGTCAAACTAAGCATGTGGGCTTCAGGCCGTGCAGCAGATAATGAAAGCGCATGCTCAAACTCTTGATCACGACAGGGACTACTTCATAAGTAGGCCAAATCTGAGATGATGTAGCACCTTGGTGACTGATGTGGTTTTAATGTGATTTACTGACAGATGAACTGGTGCTCATTGATCAGACCAGATGTGCAAAAGGCGGGTAAAAGTGACTACAAAGGGATTCTATTGGTTAATAGTAATTAGCGTGTCCGTCCATGCCTCCTCCCGCAAATCACCGCTCGCGGGGGGAGGGACCGGGGGGGGCCCCAGCAGGTCATGACGTCAGCAGCAATCAGCGGTCGCTGGGCAGTAACGGTAGTATAGAGAGAAACAAGCTACGATGGTCGTCATCAAGGAGTAGTAAGTGCGATGTTTGTGTCTTAACTGTTCTCTTGTGAACATATTGAAACAACTGAAGCTTGTAATGTCGGATTCGGTGAGGCAGGGCGGTTTTTACAGTGGTTTGACACTAATGAAAACTTTTCATCTTGTCTCAGTGTGTCAGACACACGAGGGAAGGGTGGGATTGCTTAAGAGCTGCTGTGGCCTACCGGCGTTGACAGCGGCACGGCACTGTGTGACAGCTGCTGTTATCTTACAGTTCCTCGTGTGTTCACTTTAACTAGCTAGCTTCTGAGCACTTCAGTTTATGGGTTGTGCACATGTGTTTAAAAGTGAGACGGCGTTTGCGCTTTCAAGCTGTAAAACTTAAGCTAACTTAAGCTACGAAGCCAACTGTAGCTCACGATATGCTAATGCTAGCTAACCTAACGGTATAGCGTTAACGTGAATGGAAATCACTTAGCACTGCTATTGTTATCTTTGCAACATTGTCACAAAGGCATGGTGGCGCCCACTTATCTTACCTAAGATAAGAGACTTTGATTAATAGGCGAATCAGCTGGTTTTCGTGTCAAAACCAAGCTCCTTCAATCAACAAGCCTGCTAGCGGTGGTAGTATAGTTACGCTAGCAAGCTGTTAGCTGTGAGTCATAAAGTTGGATCAAAAGATGCTGGTGTTGACATGTAGCCATTAGTAGTCAGAAAAACATGTCCAACCACGGCAGTAGACAAAATGTGTGCCTGTTGGATTGGGACATGTAAGTGTGCTAGTTTTTATCCGTGGCTCCAGCAGTAAAGGAATGAATGCGTTTTGATCAAGGCAGGAAGTGTGGTATAAAATTATTCTTCCCCCTCATAGCCATCTATCATCATCATCATCATCACATTTGCGTTTTTTAAAGACGAGGTGCTGGACCCATCATATTCATATAATGTGTCTATGACTAACATGCCTTGTGTCTATTGAGGATTACTTTTATTTCAATTTCTCCTCCTCCAGTTCATATAAAATGACGTCGTGTAGCACAGGAACGTGACTGAAGTCTGACAAATCAGATTAGTGGTTGTTTGGTAGTTGGATAAAACCAGAAGCTTTATAGATCAAGAGAAAAGGTTGTACACTAGAAAGTAATATAAACAAATACCAGCAAACTTTATTAAGCAGATCAGCAAAGTTTACAACAAGTCCTTGATCTGGTTAATGCATTTCATGTAGTTTGATTGAATGATAGAAAAATCAGTGTCATGATTTATGGTCAGTGGTTTGGTCTGTGAAATGTAGTTTAAGGCCAACATTCTGTTTGGTATTCATGTCGATATTTTGACTTGATGCACAGATAGATAGACAAGGATTCTGGGTTCTGCATGCCACAGAAATACAGTATGCATATTATATCATGTAAAACCACGTTACTGAATCGTCTAATTCCATAAATATTGCACAGCAGCATTACTGTTAACATGATTAGCAATACACTTGCACCTCAGCACTGCATGACCTGAATTCCATAAAAGGGCCAATGTAGAAACAGAAAATGGCAATAACATCCTGAAATTGGCATAACCTGCGCAAATGCAAGGGAACACTCACCAACTGTATGTGTCCACATCCATGTTATGTTCTTCTAAAGTGCTGTAGCAAATGCTATTCATCCTTTTACAACCACTAATCTGTATGCTCTTGTCAAGTTCATTTTACAAATATGAGAACCATCACGATGTGCCCTGTGCCCTTGATTGTGGGGAAAGTAAACGTCACTCATCACCAAACCTTGCGTTAGTGTTGTGAGTGGCCTTGTTACAGAGGCCTGCAGTGATAATAGATCGTCTGTCAGTGGTTGTCATTGTGAAGATTAACCTAACTTGAACACAAGTTAATAGAGTAGTGTTAATTCTGGACAAAATGTAAAATGTTATTGTCACGGGTTCCCACAGCTCATCGTCAATATCATTAAAAGAGCAGAAGAGTAGGAAAAAGTGCAGCCAGAGATATGTCAGCATGGGATACAGCCTTGCTTCAGATTTATACTTTAAAAGAACTTCCTCTGCCTGCTCTCTCTTTTACTGTTGCACTGTGTGGTTAGTGGTCATAGACTGAAGCTTCATGTTCATCAGAGTAAATGATGCAATTGGTTCGGGCATGCCACACCCTGAAGCAGAGATCTGTTGAGACACGAAGATGAAAGTTGTGGTGTATGTTAACCATGCAAACGGTAAATATGGTATGTAACGTTTGAATATCTTGTCAAGTAAACATGCAGATACCATTTTTCTTTTCTTTTTGAAACGGCAGTACCTACTATTACTGGTCTTTGTAGCACATTTGTTGTTTTTAAGCAATGTGTTCAGCCCAAAATGGCTCGGTGCTTACATTTTACTTTGCGCCTCTTTAACTAACACTCTTGACCATATTCAGTCTCAGCTTTACTATACACTAACTATTTTACTTGAGTGATAGGTTCCTCTCATAGTGCTGAAGTCAGCAGTGTGTCACACTTGGGTTTTACCTCAGTTTTTACCTCAGGAAGAGTGACCACAACTGGCTTCCTGTTCTTAAGCAGTGGGAAGGTTTCAGTGTACTGTTGAGGTTATTACTAATTCCTGGCCAATGCCATGGCATTACAGCTTTCTCTGTAATGGTTAATTTTTTCATAATGTGTTAGTGTTTTCTTCATTTTGCACCATGGTTCAAACTAAGTACATTGAACTGAAACATGTTTTTCTGCTCCGTCCTTGAGTGTGATGTTATTTTTGGAGGTAATATTACACTTGTAGTTCACTTTAAAGGAAAATTGTTGTGCTTCTGGCAGAAGTGCTTGTTGAGCAGTGTTTTTGAGAAACAAGTGTTGTGTGAATATTACCACACTTCTCTTTCTTTTGCAGCCGCGTGGTTTTACCCTGTAGTGTTGAGGAGGTAAGTAAACAGTCTCCCTTACTATTACATTGACAGAATGAGTCATGTTGTGAATAACTTCTATTTTCATTTTAGAACTTCTGGGTTCCACCTAATGTCTTGTTCTTTTAACATATGTCTTTCCTCATTATAAATGACAACAAATTTAGCTCAAGTAAAGTAACTGGAGCAATCAATGCCAGTCAGTGCAGAGGATTGGAAATACTAGCCTTTTTGCTCTCCTACATTATTTTGGAAGCCACAAAACTGATCGACTTTCACTTTTAAGGTTACAATCAGTAACTCAACTTTTTGTCAAATTTGCTGAAACTATCACTACATCCACACACAGTAGTGAATGAGTCAGATAGTCAGTTAAAGAAAGACACAAAAAAACTTGTTCCTCCTCCTCCTCATAGTGCTTCTGATGGCATTTGCTAGAATCCACCGCGGCTGAAGGAAAACAACCAGTCAGAGCCAAGGAGTCTCAAAGGACGCATTCACTGCACTATTTGGTCTAACAAACCCTGATCCGCTTCCACGGATAGTTCGGTTCGTTTGGAGTGGTGTGAGCGCTTATTCGAACTCTGGTGCAGACCAAATGAGAGTACCCTGGTCCGCTTGAAAACTTGGGGTCTCGGTTCACTTGCAAGTGAACCCTGGTGCGGTTCGCTGACAGTGGGAAATGCAAACGTACTATCCGGGAAGTAAACTAAAGAGAGAAAGTGATGTAGAGCGCAGTGCATTTTGGGTAGGAGAAAAAAACTGCCGAACTAAACAGCACTGATCGAATATGAAAGAAGATTCTGTTACTGCATTGCCTATTTCTCACCTCAAATGTTTCCAGAAACATATTTTAGTGTACTGTTTGGCTGTGAAATTCGAAAGTTTGCTCCAGGTTGTGGGCGGTGCTTTGTTTTGGCTCGACTGCTTTCAATGTAGTGGCCAGCGGCTGGTTTGCAAACTTTCTCAATTTATAGCTAAACAGTACAGTAAACAGTGTTTCTGAAAACATTTGAGGTGAGAAGTAGGCAATTCTGTGATGGAATTTTGATTCATATTTGATCAACACTACCTAGTTTGACAGTTTGACTGGAGTTCCAGAGCAGTGATTGTCATAATTGACAGCTGTGTTGGAGAGTCCTCTGTGGATTCTACAAATGCTATTAGAAGCACTATGAGGACTAATAGAT